>NC_065409.1:8869191-9169191 GCF_024362695.1 Pectinophora gossypiella
TTGGTAGAACGCTTACCATCAGTTTGAGGTCGCAGCTTCGTATCCAGCACAGGCCTAAACCAATGACTGTCGAATTTGTTGTGAAATGAAGACTGACAGAAATGAATGAAAGAGGAAAACATGTTGTGTCGACCCCACCTAGAATGGAATAAGGGTAGGAGGATGATGAGTTTGTATTCTTTTGTACTTAGTCTATTGGTATAGTACGACCCACGGATGTATAATATGTTACTAGTATGGTCACGAGCATTAATGTACCATGTCACATTATTTTTTTGACAAATTGAACTGTAAGTCTCACTAAATGTCAAATATGTTAGTGCGACAGAGTCCTAAAGTGGGTACATTATATTGCTCATGACTGTACAACAGGTGAACATCCTGGATATTTATTCAGGTGAATGAAATCGTTGATACATACCTAAGACCTCCTATTTGTTCCCAGATAACTTGCAGGGAGCGCCATATTGCTAGAGAAGTCCCGCTGACGCTACATTTTCATGACGCTCGCTTGACCACACTGCGTCTAAAAAGTACCTATGAGTCCTTCCTTCCTGCCTACTTCTTTGTATTGTCTTTTAAATCCATTCGGTATTTAATCTTGCACAGCTGTTGACGAAAGGGAGAAAATAAAACGACGTGGGAGGTACATCGGGAGTTAAGTATTAACAAGTACGTATATAATTTATTATACTCGTCCTCATGGACTCAGCCTAATAATAACAAGTACAGATATACAGTGTTAGTCACATAGTAACGACAATTGAGAGATTCTGAGTTGATATCAAGTGCATTTTCCTACTCCGGTAGGTAAAACAAAAATTTTCATGATTTTTTCCGAAAAATCATGAAAATTTTTGTTTTTAATTATTTTCCGATCCATACTTTTGCGACGGAAAATTGCACTTGATATCGACTTAGAATCATGGCCTGAATTATACCTCAGTTTTCGCTACGATGTCACGCTCGTTATTCCTATTGGCGTGGGCAGTAGACCAATAGAAAACGACAGTCATATTAGTAATTCATTTAAAATGCAAAATACAAACCCTAATACTCGTAAGCAATTAATACAACTTTTACGTGTGCGTCAAGCTAGCGGCCTCAAAAAAAAAATGGGCACGAAAAAATAATTTGACCATACCAAAAAATAGTACTCTTATTGAAAAAAATAGTACCTGTTGTAAAAAAATTAGTACCATTACGGTTCTGGATTTATAGCCATGTTTTATTGCACTTGCTAGCTTGACGGTGAGCGAAATTTGGCGAGAGTTAACGACAAGGTCTTTCGCTTTGATTTAAACGCCAAAAAATAGTACCGAAATAGTACTCACCCCCTGCAAAATACCGAAAGTAGTACTTCAACGGTTCCAAAGTTATAAAGGCAGTTCTTTGATCCCGCTAGCTTGACGTTTTGAAAATACCTATTATCTGGGGAATGCTTGCATACTTCAGTTTGTAACTAATGTCAATAAACTCGTATGAAATAGTACTCCCTACCATCATAATTTGGACCTGATTCTCTTTGTAGAAATATGTCAAAAAGTCATTATAACCTATGTCATACATTTATCAAGACAAGTACAGTCGCGAACAAAATTATTACACACGGTCAAGAATGTTGTCAGATTTTAGTATTTTTCCCCATTTTTGGGTAAAAATTGGTGAAGTGCCAGGGTTGTCAGATGAAAGTAATATCATTGTTGAAACTCTTTGAGTTATTCTACAAATACTGCAAATTGTTTATTAACAAACACTTATATCCGTAACAAATTCAACATGAAGGTATAAATTATAAAATAAAACAGCAGATTAAAAATGTATTATGATGTATTAAAATCACAGATTGTTTTCGATAAGAACTAGACCCATGCAGCCATTTTCTATTAAAATTAGTGCATATGGGTGTATGCAATAGGAATTTTTTGTAATAGCAGCACTCTGAAGTGCAAAGAAATGGTAGGGTAGACCTCCAAAATGGCAATACTTACGAATAAATTGTGAGGTTATGTAATTGTCTACGTGACTGTATCAACAACAAATGTATGGCATAGGTTATGATGATTTTTTTTACATTTCTACAAAGAGAATCAGATCAAAATTATGATGGTAGGGAGTACTATTTCATACGAGTTTATTGACATTAGTTACATACTGAAGTATGCAAGCGTTCCCCAGATAATAGGTATTTTCGAAACGTCAAGCTAGCGGGATCAAAGAACTGCCTTTATAACTTTGGAACCGTTGAAGTACTACTTTCAGTATTTTGCAGGGGGTGAGTACTATTTCGGTACTATTTTTTGGCGTTTAAATCAAAGCGAAAGACCTTGTCGTTAACTCTCGCCAAATTTCGCTCACCGTCAAGCTAGCAAGTGCAATAAAACATGGCTATAAATCCAGAACCGTAATGGTACTAATTTTTTTACAACAGGTACTATTTTTTTCAATAAGAGTACTATTTTTTGGTATGGTCAAATTATTTTTTCGTGCCCATTTTTTTTTTGAGGCCGCTAGCTTGACGCACACACTTTTACAGGATTCTAGATTTTATTCTTTAAATATACCCATGAGTACATATTCGTCGAATCTTCATCAGTCCCTCGCCAGTTGTACGAGGGGAGGTCAAAAAGTTCGCGGAATGAGGGGGAAGGGGGTCGAAATTAAACACGAAACTATTTTTCCTTTTCAATATATTCTCCCTTAACCTTAACACATTTTCCGGATTTATCAAATAATTTGTTTATTCCATCATAAAAAAAAGATTTCTCTTTGCTGTCAAAATAGGCCGAAATTGCAGACTTGACTTCTTCATCATCGCCAAATTTTCGTCCACGCAGTTGATTTTTCATTTTTGGGAACAAATAATAATCGCTGGGGGCCAAGTCTGGACTGTAAGGCGGGTGGTTTAATTTTTCGAACCCGCATCGGTGAATGGCAGCCGTCGCAACATGGCACGTGTGGACGGGTGCGTTGTCGTGCAAAAGGAGCACACCTCTTGACAGCTTTCCTCTTCTTTTTTCCTTGATAGCCTCTTTCAATCTATCCAGTAAAGAAGCGTAGTAATGTCCCGTTATAGTCACACCACGATCTTTATAATCAATCAGCAAAATACCTTCTGTATCCCAAAAAATAGTGGCCATGATCTTTCCGGCCGATTGTGACACCTTAAACTTCTTTGGAGGAGGTGTGCCTTTTTTATGCCACTGCATCGACTCTTGCTTCGACTCAGGTTCATAGTGGTGAACCCAGGTTTCATCTCCAGTAACAATCCGGGCCATAACTTCTTCCTTATTCTCTTCACAGAGCTCTAAAAACTGGCGAGAACACTCGACACGCTCGCTTTTTTGAAGTGGCGTGAGCATTCTTGGAACCCATCTTGCGCTGACCTTAGTCATCCCAAGATGTTGATGTAGGATATTTAAAATACTTGTTTCGGATACACCGACCATTGCTGCAAGCTGCTTCTTCTTCAAGCGGGTATCTTCTAATACAAGTTTCTCTACTTTTTCGATGATTTCCGGTGTGGTGGCCTCAATGGGCCGTCCGGAGCGGGGGTCATCTTCAATCGACTCTCTTCCTTGCTTGAAAAGACTATGCCACTTGTAAACCATGGTTTTACCAGGGGCAGAGTCCGCGTAAACTGCTAACAGCTCTTGAAAAATCGTCTGAGCGGATTTTCCTTGCTTGGTGAGGAACTTAATGACGGCGCGGTGTTCAATTTTCTCCATATTCGCTGAGTTCTTCCCGATTCACTTGTTTGCTGGTCGATAGTTCAAACGTTAATGACCCGATTTGCTTCAAACTTGGTACATATACTGTTAATGAGGTGTGCAACTAGCGGCTACCTGTACGAGCAAACCAACCCCCTCCAACCCCTCCATTCCGCGAACTTTTTGACCTCCCCTCGTACGTATTTTCGAGTCATCAAGCCTGCAAAGATAGAAGTTCCACATTACAACATATTCAGTTTTCTAAACACAAGTATTTGTAAATAAAAAAGTATGTTACTCTTATCAGAAGTGTGTAAGTTTTATTTCATTCTCTATCAATGAGATTCCCACAAAGCTATCATCATAAAAAATCGTGAACTCTACTAATATCAAATAACAATATTTGTTAAATAATGCTTAAGTGAAGATGTAATCTTTTGGAAGAAGAGTAGAGCAAGTATCAACTTCTAAACACACATTTTACGAAAGATGTATGAAACAAGAAGTACGAACCTAATAAGCGGTTTTCTTGAGGGCAGCTTGTTGGAAGCTGGTTGAATGGACACTGTTTTGTTGTCCTCTTCTTCGCGGCATCAGGTCGACTGCACAAACACAAAACAAATTACAATTCTGTGAGATTAAGGTAAGATGAAGTAACATATCTAAGGAACGCAGATGACATTTTAGTTATTACAGGTTATTTGGGCAGGGTGATCGCTCCATATCTATGAGCACCCAATATGCGCCAATAGGACAGCGAATCATGCCTAAGAGGATGAAACATGTACTTTAAAATCACATTAATATTATTCTCACTAATTCCTCATAGAAACATCCTCGGTCTTATGGGTAAGTCTTCAGTCTACGCGCCGTGCACCACGCACATAAGTAATTTACATATCGGAAATTATGAATTACATTACATTACATTTGGCAAAATACACATGTAAGAGATTTGTACATACCTTGATGTCTTCTTTAGATTGGAGATATCTGTCCAGTGTACCAGTAGCGGAATCCCCCACCACTAGTGAGCAATTATCCTTATATTACATTGTGTTAGGTAAGACACAAATTAACCTAACGAAAAACAGAGTGACAATACATGTAGGACTAGGCAATATGTATCGGAAACAGCGAAGTATAAAATTCATACAAGTTTTATGGTTTTAAAGTTTTTATTCTTATAAAATAAACAGCCAACGCTTATATGATGCCGATCTTGTTGGCAACATCTAATGCGTCGTAGTCCCTCGCCAGTCTGACGTACGCCTTCTTCTTGCCATCGGGTCTGCAAAATAAAACATACACTTTATAAACATACTAATTTTTTCCATTATAAATATTTAAAAGCTGATATTTCATCAGAAGTGTGTAATTTTTATTTCATTCTCTATCAATGAGATTCCCACAAGTTATCATCATATAAATCAACTTTTAACTGTCAGTGAAAACATTAATTCCATTATTTAATGGAATACTTAATATTATTTACCAGAACAGTTGTTTGTATGTGTTCCATGCACATAAAAACTCTTAGATTCAACAACTAGACTACTATTAAAAGAAAACATAAAACCTACCTGATGAGGGTGTTCACTTTAGCCACATTGATGTCATACAGCTTCTTGACAGCAGCCTTGATGTGGTGCTTGTTGGAGCTGGTGTGGACAATGAACACCAATGTGTTGTTGTCCTCAATCTTCTTCATTGCAGCTTCAGAGGTCAACGGATACTTAATGATGTTGTACGCATCCATGCTGTAAGAATGAACATACTTATTCAGTTGGTAAGTTAAATTATTAGAATTAAATAAATTAAATTGAATTAATTGTGAAATACCGGAATATGGAAACTGTAAAAATCTGTAAAATAAAAGCTGTTTCTATTGAAATTATAATGAACTTTTTTTTAATAACAATAAATTTATTACATTACTACAGTATCGTAAAAAAAAATACATTTAATAAAAATAAATAGAATTTTCTTACCGATTCCTCTTAGGAAGAGATTTCCTTGGGTATTTAGGATGCCTTGGGGGCTCAAAGGTCTTGGGCCTACGGAAGTGCACCGAGGTGCGGATTTGCCGTACACGCTTGCCATGTTCTCCCTTGACAACCTGAAATAATAACAATACAATTCGTACAATATGTCACAAGAATTATAATGTTTAGAGAATCATATTCTGCATTGATACATTGCTGAGAAATGCAACCAAAACTTCACACAAGATTGAGTTGCCTTTGAATATGTAAAAATTATATTATAGAATTTTCAAAATCTCAGTTAAATAATAATAAACACTGACTTAGTATAAGTTTAAGGGAAGAAACAATAGAATTATTATTACCTTCTTCTGGGCTTTTAGGGCTTTAGAAACAGGTTTTGCGACCTGCTTTTTCTGTCCCTTGATTCCAGTCTTCTTGGGTTTAGGGGCGATCTTCAGCTTGGCCGCCGCTGGTTTAGGCTTGCTAGGCTTAGCAGCCGCCGCGGCTTTCTTCGCTGAAGGCTTAGCACTGGACTTGGTCTTAAGGGCAGCAGCCTTGGCAGATCCAGGCTTGGCAGAGGGTGCGGACGTCTTCTCTGCCGGCTTGGCTGCAGCCGCAGCAGGTTTAGCCGCTGCTGGCTTAGCCGCAGGTGCTGACTTGGGCGCCGCCGCTTTAGGGGCAGGCGCAGGAGTCTTGGCTGACGCCGGTTTAGCGGCAGTGGTGGTAGAAGCAGCTTTCGGTGCTGCAGCTGGTGTTTTTGCCGTGGCGGGCTTCTTCTCCGCGGGCTTAGCCCCGGATGCTGAATGAACAACATGAACGATTATAACCTCAAACCTTTTAGTACACGAGTATGTAATTAAAAATCACTGAAACCGCCACTATATTAAAATCACTTCAACAAGAATTGCATCCAGTGGCCTATAACCTGATCGTAGGGCATTAAACTTAAGTTATTACGATGATAACAAATTTTTAAACCGCGTGGCCCATGTCAACCATTGAGGAACTGTCACTATATTTTTCTCAAAGTAAAATCAGTAATTTGGCTAAGAATTTACCCCTCTAATGTAGGTTTTCGATAATTCAAAAAGGAACGCATTTATTACCTCAATTTAACAGTTTATTTAAGATTACACGTAAAAACATACCGGATTTCTCAGGTTGCTTCTTGGGAGGCATCGTGACAAAAAGATGGAGGCTTGGTGATGTTGCCACTCGGAAATATGATCTCGCTGTTATGAATGCGTTCAATTTTAATATTATGTCCAATATCCATTCATTCATTTAAATCACCCATTTCAAAAATTCCATTTTATTTTAATATTTTCTGGATTATGCCACGTGTTATGAGCCCAAAGCAAATTAATCAAAGCTGAAACCAAAATAGTAGGCATAGTAACAATAATGTGTAATACGAAAAAAAAAATCAGACACTGAAATGTAGATATAATATTCGCGCGTTGCTGGAATGATATCGATGACTTCGACAAATAGACGTAGCGAATGCTTAACGCAGACAAATGCCGTATGGCTGTTGGTGGAAACCCTCGATTCTCGATATTATCCATCCAAGTCGCGCGCGGCGCGGTCCCTATCGTGGGGGACGGCGACAGCAATTAAATTTAAAAAATACATCAGTGTTGTCACACTATAACACATATTTCTAACATTCTTTCCAGTGACGGAATAGAGCCCGGAAGCACAGAATAAATGCCGGAAGTGAAACGAATCCTAAAATAAATTATTCATAACGGGGTAGGCAGAACATCATCTTATCAAGGAGTCATTAACATTATTCAGCGAGCGTGTCATGAGTTCTCTCGACCATGCCCTACAGTCACAGGACCACAGAGTACTTTTATACAGGGTGTTAGTGACATCGTAACGAAAACTTTGAGGGATGATTCAGACCATGATTCTGAGTCGATATCAAGTGGATTTTTCCGTCGCAAAAATCATGTATTTTTTTTAGTTTTTTTAAATTATTTTCAATTCTATACTTTTGCGATGGAAAATTCCACTTGATATTAACTCAGAATAATCAGCTGAATCATCCTTCTTAGTATTCGTTACGATGTCACTTACACCCCGTACAAGTACATACGGTAGCCATACAAGTAGGTATGGGTGTTAGTGACACCGTAACGAATATTGAGGGGGATGATTCAGACCATGATTCTGAGTTGATATCAAGTGGAATTTCCTGTCAAAAAATTCATGATTTTTTTTGTTTTTTTTTTTAATTATTTTCCTATCCATACTTTTGCGACGGAAAATTCCACTTGATATCAACTCAGAATCATGGTCCGAATCATCCCTCGAAGTTTTCGTTACGATGTCACTAACACCCTGTATATCACAGGACTGACAAAAATGTACCAAGTACGACCAAAGTTTCAAAAACCTAGTGTCATCTTGGTCTTCATTAGAGTCGTAAAATGAAAACAACGAAGTTTCATAAATGTAATATCCATTTTAATTGCTATAAGCTAGCCTACATACAATTATTACATTATCCTACAAATAATAAATTTATAAAGTAAATGGACTACCATTAAACAAAACTGTAATACAAAATTAAGTAAGGGTATTACGATTCAGTGTACAAGTGAATATATCCATTTAAAAAATACACTATTATTTCTAATAAACAATTTGCTTAAATCTAAACCAAGCCTTCCTATAGAAGTTGTCCATTTACTATGTAGCATTATAATCGCTCTGAGCATGACTAGAACCAGCTGTTGTGCGATGAAATGAACCAATATTAAAAACTGGAGTATTATAGTTAACATTCACAGATCCCTGCATTGGTGAGGCTGCAGTATTTGCAGGTGGAACTGGCCTCTTACCAATAATTAAAGGGAAACACTCATCAGGAATACTGGATAATGCACCAAGTATCCTCTTCATACGATTAGAACACTCTTCAAAATGATCAATTAAGTATTTTAATTGAGGAGCAGCTGCAGTAGCATAGTGTGTTGTTAAGTTTTTGTCAATAATTTTTAGACCTTCTGTAGAAGAAAATGTCACCTTTTCACCACTGTAGAAAAATAAATCTATATCAGTTCCATTTTCCATAAGTTGACATTTTGCTAGTGATGTATAAAGAGTAATCTTTGGTGTTTTAGCTTTAACTAAATCAACAAACCGAGCTGCATACAAATACTTTTTCCAATGTTTTTGTGGCAAGTTATGATATGAAAACACTTCATCAGGGTTAAGATTTTCTTTGTGTAATCCATTGGCTTTATCTCTGGAATTTTCAGGAGAATATATCAATATTTTCATACCATCTTTTGATATCTCACATATTTCAACCACTTTTTCTTCTCTATCCTTGCCTTTCCTTTTGATAAATTCTACAATAACACTAGTTGGTTCTATTTTCAAAATAGCGTTTCGTGTTCTATGAGAAATAATGGGCAATCTCTCTGCACATAATGGTGGAACTCCCAAGCTGTTGCTATTGGTGCTGCTACATGGTTTAGGGACATTTTCTTTATTTTCTTGTGCAGCTACAGGAGTTGAACAACCATCAATCCTGTTGTTATTAATCCTGTTCATACTATCTATTAAAGAATTACTATTACAGGCACTATCAAACTTTTGAATTGGTGTTTGTCTAGTCATGAGTAAGCCATTGTTTCTTTTTTCTTTACTACTACAATTACCATAGCTATTACAAACATTACTGTGATTAGATAAGTAGTTGTTATCTGGAATTCCACTAAAAACATTAAATGAAGGAGGTTTAGTTTCTTCCCTACAAACAATGTTGTCCACATTATGTTCTCTGCACATACCAAGATAATCAGAAATAGTCTTATCTTCATTTCTTGTCTTAGTACTATGTTGAGTGCTGTGCAGTGTTGTTAAAAAGCCAGAATCTCTAGATATATCTTGCTTGGCAATATTTGAGATATTATTCATATGTAGGAATGGATGATCCATGATTCCTTTCAATGTTATTCTTTTAGTGGGATCTTTGCATAGAAGTTTCTGTAGTAAATCTTGAGCTTGTACAGATAAATCTGATGGAATTTTGTAATCTGCATTTATCACTTTATTAAGAGTTGTTTTAACATGTTGAGTGTGAAACGGCGGGCTTCCCACTAGTAAAGTATACAGCATGCAACCCAGTCCCCATACATCAGCTGGCAGTCCGTGGAGTTCTCTGGATGCCACCTCTGGAGATATATAATTGGGTGTTCCACACATGGTGACATGTTTCTCATCAGGTGCATTTAATTGAGTAGCTAAACCAAAATCTGCTATTTTGACATTCATATCTTTTGTTAGCAATAAATTATTTAAAGATAGATCTCGATGTATGATGTTATGGGTGTGGAGATAAAGTACACCACTCACTACTTGCCTAAAAATATCGGCTGCAGCTTTCTCAGAAAGGCCCAGAGCTCCTAGCTTAAAGTGCTTAGCTAACTCCCCATTGTGGGCTAGTTCTAACACTAAATAAACATAGTGTGCATCTTCAAAGAAAGTATATAATTCCAGAATAGCAGGGTGTTTCAGGCGTGAGTGTATGGTGACCTCTTGTCGGACACGCCCTATCATGCCTGCACTGGCCATTAAAGCCTTGTCTATCATTTTGATAGCTACAAATGTTCCTGTCCGTCGACATCTTGCTCGATATACGTGAGCAAATCCTCCTTTTCCTAGGTGTTCAAGTATTTCATAATCTTCTATCTTCTCTCCAAACACGCTCATTATTGATGGAAATGAATCCTAGTAACTTAAGCTTGAATAAATCATACTTTTTATGTACACTTCAGCTTTCTTCATTGATGTGTATTAATTTTTTACATACTGAAATGAAGAATAGAAGAAGTTAATAAGTGTTTAAGTAATAGGGTAACTCCTAAAACACTGCCATGTCCATGCGCCATGTTAAACATTCTTACTTTATTTATTATCCACTTGGCATCGTCAATACTCTTTGATATAATTTCTTTAACTCTTTCTGGATCAGGCTCAAATTTATGTTGCTTGTAACTCTGGAAATTGAATGGAGAGAAAATTGTATAAATAATAATGGTTTATTGGGTTTCTGCAGTACAATTATAGAAACTAGAATGAATATCAACATACATGCTAGTTTATACAGAAGTGGACTGGAGCAGTGATAATAGTTAATCGACGATTTAGGTAGGCGATGATAATTGGGACATGGCAGAGAATATAAAATGAGAAACTAGGCTAAATAAATGTTACCTGCTTCACCGCAAACTTGTAATGTTTACATGCATCTGGCGGTAACCTTTCACATTGACGTAACAGATATTTATATAGCTGTAAAGATGTCATAACAACTTTTGATTCACTACTCATAGTGACAAATACATTTCACATTTACTGTAGATAATCTGGTCTTTTATTCTGTGATAAAATGTCTGTTTTGTGAATTTATTTATGAATTAAAAGCAATATTTTTACTGGTACGACAAAGCATAGACAATCACGCGTTTTTTTGCCCAAAAACTAAAATCATTTTTTTTTTTCCGGCCGATTCTATGTTGATAAAAAACGAAGTTAACGGAGCGGTCAGTCGATATTTGAGGACAACTCTATAATCAATCATTCTTTCACTTGGAATGGAACGAGATTACAATTTCAGTCATTCATTCATTCTCATTTCATCCCCTTTGCTTGACTTGCTGTCGAAAAGGGCGGGAACCTTCGAACAAGTTAGGCGGGATTTTTTAAGCTCTCGATTTTAATTTCAATTTTATTTCCAAATTTTGTAGATATTTGTATAATTTGTACATAATTATTTAGTTTAAGTTATTGTATAAATAGTTGTTTCATATCTGAATGTAAATATTTATCGTTTGGTAAGTTTTTATAAAAAACCGTAGCAGAGGCGGTCCGCTAAGGACCCGCGCGGCGGGCAAGATGCCTGGCCAGCCGGCAAAGCGGAAGTATTCGGCAACAAAAGGAGGCAAGCAGCAGCCCCAGTCTCGGGATGAACCAGGTGAGGTTGTTGAGCCCGAGTCTTCTGACTCGGACGTTACCGACCCGCCAAGGATCATGGACACGGAGATTGAAGAAGATAAATATGCTCCATACCGAGTGACTGATTACAGTCGCCGGTATCCAGAAGATAGCGCAGCAGGTTATGAATTTGTTGTATTTATCGAAAGTAGCACTGAACAACCGATTGGGACACGAGATATGATGAATTTAAGCACTTGTTTCACCAGAGTAGTCAAAGGCATTAAATATCTCAAAAAAATAAATAAATTTAAAATTGGCGTAGTCTTTGATCGCCCAAATTTGGCAAATGCTTTTTTGGATAACTCTACATTCTTGAGAGACCAAAATTTAAAAGCGACGATACCTGCTGGTACAACTGAAATGACTGGCGTTATCAACTCAGTGCCTACCAGTATGACAAACAAAAAAATATTTAACGAACTGGGTCTAGGTACAAATTGTAAAAAAGTAATCTGTGTACGACGAATTATGAGAAGGGAGAAAGTTGGTGAGTCGTTCCAACTACAACCCACCCAATCGGTCGCAATTACATTTTCAGCGTCGACTTCTTTGCCAGACTATGTTTTTATTAAAATGTGGAGGTTCCCTGTTTTACCCTACATCCCCCCGGTAAAACAGTGTTTCAGATGTTTAAGATATGGTCATTTGGGAAAATTCTGTAAAAACTCTGAAAGATGTTCAATTTGTGGTGACCAGCACAATTTTAAATCGTGCACCTCTTCATCAGACAAAGCTATCTGTGTCCACTGTCAGGGAAATCACCTGTCTATTTCGGGGCAATGTCCTATAAAGAAACAAAAAATAATTGAAAATAAAAATAAAGTTATGCCGACACCTTTTTCAGATTTATTCAGCAATAAAAATAAACACTTTCCATCACTCAGCAAAACAGAAAATAGTCAGGAATTAATAAATTTAATTCTATCTAATAAAAACGCATTAACTTTGCTCACAGAATCTATAATAAAAGTTATTACATTAAACAAAGTAAACAACACAAGTATTAGCTCTCAAATGATAACAGACACAATAAAAGAAACTATTCAGCATAAAAGTAAAAATCCTTCAAATTCTCAGCCCAAACAATAAATATAATGCAGTGGAACGCACAGAGTTTGTTAAGTAATAGACATGAATTTGAAAAATTTCTCTTTGATAATAAAATACATATATCTATTATTAGTGAAACTTGGTTTAAATCTTGTACAATTTTTAATATTAAAGGGTACTCCACTGTCCGTAATGATTGCGGCAATGACCACAATGGAGTAGCCATTCTAATTCATAAAAGTCTAGTATTTCGTAAATTAGACACTTTCTTTGATGACTCACTACAAAACGTTGTAGTTCAGGTTCAAATTAATCAAAAATACATATCTATCGCTAGTTTTTACAGTCCAGGTAATTGTAACCCTACCTTTAATAAAGGTAGATTTGACAATTTGATTCGTAGTATTCCAAAACCGTTGATTATTGCAGGCGATTTCAATGCACATCACACCATTTGGGGGTGTGGTAGTATTGATACACGAGGCAGAAGCGTCTTGGACTCCATGGATGAGAATGACTTGGTTCTCTTGAATGACGGACGTGCAACGACAACAGGTACTCTTAGTTGGCGGCCAAATGGCCTTGATTTAACATTGGTTTCCTCATCACTGGCCTTGTCATGTGAATGGCAGGTCATGTCAGATCCCTTAGGTGGTAGCTATCATCTACCCACTTTGACGAAGTATTGTTTTACATCTTCTCCTTCAGTTGCTACAGACTCTTCGGCGAACATCCCGCCTCACGCCAACCTGAAAATGGTAGATTGGGAGCTATATGAGAAACGTGTAAATGAGTTGTTATCCGAATTTCAAATTGATGTTTGTAATTTAATTGAGAGCTATAACAATTTCTGCAATATCATCATTTCTACTATAAATGAATGTGTAGTATGTTCAAGGTCTGGCAGTACTACCAAAGTTATTTCACCCTCAACTTCTCATAATAATAAACATAGAACTAAAAATCGAATCCCTCTAATCTGGTGGAACGAAAAATGTACTAAAACTGTAAATAATTGTAAACAAGCATATTTAGAATTTAAATTAAATCCTTGTGTCGATACTTTTATCAACTTCAAGCGAGCGCAAGCCCTTAAAAAACGCACATTAAAGCAGGAACGTAAATCGTCATGGGAAAACTTTTGTATATCTATTTCCAGACTAACACCAATGAAACTAATTTGGTCTAAAACTAGGAAATTTAATAAAACCTTTTCAACACGCAGTGAGTTTTCTAGTCAAGCCTGGGTATTTCAATTTTTGCGCAAGTATACTCCTGACACAGCTGAAAAATTGTCTGACAACAATCACTTTAATATATTATTAAGTTCCACGAATTCTTTTCTAGCAACAGTCTTTTCTATTGAAGAATTAAAATCAGCCTTAAGATCTCGTAAGGATACAGCATGTGGCCTGGATTGGGTGTCATACAAAATGCTTAAATTACTAAATCCATCCAGTATGTTATTATTCTTGAATTTACTAAATTATCTGTGGCAAAACGGTTTAATCCCTGAACAATGGAAGACAGATTGTATAGTGCCTATTTTAAAACCAGGCAAGGATAGTAGCCATGCTGATTCATATCGTCCTATAACACTAAGTTCTTGTGTTGGTAAAATAGCTGAACAACTGATTAAACAGCGTTTGGAATTCTTCATTGAAAGCAATAGTATCTTACCAGCTAATCAATTTGGCTTTCGTCGAGGGCGGTCGGCGCGGGAAAGCCTGAGTCACTTTTGTCTGGATGTCCGTGATGCTCTGTCTCGTGATCAGATTTTGGGTTGTATTTTTTTCGATGTTGTTGGCGCTTTTAATAATGTTAATTTGGATATTTTAACAACTGTTCTGTCTTCATTGCAGTTGCCTGGAAAAATAATTAATTGGATATTTAATTTCTTGCATGGTCGAAAAATCTTTATTAAACATGATAATCAGTTAATTGGTCCTAGAAATTCCTTCAAAGGAGTGTCTCAAGGTGGGATTTTAAGCCCATTGTTGTTCATACTGTATATTCACAAATTAAATTTAGTTTTAGGCAATGAAACTCAAAATTTACAATTTGCTGATGACTTGGCTGTGTATTGTTCTGGTACTGAGTTGCCTGATATTCTAGGGAAACTCAATGCTGCTCTCTTAAACTTGCAGACTTATTTTGAAAGTCTTGGTTTAGAGATCAGCACTGACAAAAGTAAAGTAGTTATCTTTTCTAAAAAAATGGTTAAAGCGTCAAGTGTTAAACTTTATTATAATAATAGATTGTTGCCTGTTGATAATACAGTAAAGTTTTTGGGTGTTTTATTTCAGCATAATTTTAAGTTTGAAAAATATGTCGATTGCTTAACAACTCGTGCATCCAAATCCTGTAATATATTAAAATCTTTAACTGGTACCTATTGGGGTGCAGATCCCAAAATTTTATTGATTCTTTATAAATCTATTGTAAGGAGTCATTTTGAATATGCTTTTTTTTGCTTTTCTAGTGTAAATAAATTTGTTGAAAAATTGTGTGATGCTCTGTCGCGGAGCCACCACCTCCAATTCAGTTGAAAACGATATAGATTACTGTACGTACCATGTACATAGTGTACGTGAAAAGATTTTATGTGTACGTGCTATAATTAGAAAGAAAACAACAAATTAAAGTGGCTTCGCTGGAGAGCATACTCCCCAGCGGAGCCACTCAGTTTGCATACTTCGAGATGTTTTCTTCCTGTAAATTGTAGTATAGTTTGATGTACGTACTACGTACATAGTGTACGTGGAAAGATTTTATGTGTACGTGCTATAATTAGAAAGAAAACAACAAATTAAAGTGGCTTCGCTGGAGAGCATACTCCCCAGCGGAGCCACTCAGTTTGCATACTTCGAGATGTTTTCTTCCTGTAAATTGTAGTATAGTTTGATGTACGTACTACGTACATAGTGTACGTGAAAAGATTTTATGTGTACGTGCTATAATTAGAAAGAAAACAACAAATTAAAGTGTATATGACGGCATGAACAAAACGTGAAGCGCTGAAGATTTTAAGAAACAATCTCCTTGCGAGAACTTTTTATCTATGCACAAACTACTAAGAGAACCTATTTCAGACGAACGTCTCTCATACAAAACAAAGAGCCTCAGAATTTAGAGTATGACACTTGATTTGACATATAAAATTATATTGCCACACGCAAAAATAATTGTGGGGTTGCCATAGTAATGATATGGCACGGCGTGGCAGTAGTGATAGCTTTAAATTATTTAGATTACTTTAAATTTTGATGACAAGGTTTGGTGACGGATCGGTACGGCACTGACAATTTATGTCAAATCTGTCATAGATACATGTTCATACAAAAAAATTGTACCATAGCGCAAATGTACCGAGTTTAGAAAATGACAGCTACTTCACCCCTATCCTACTTCATTTCACCCCTCTGCGATCTTCCGCCATCTTGGGACAATCTTAGGTTAGGATATAAACATAGACACAAGGGCAAGCGCTGCCCGCCCGGCGTCCTAACCAAACAAAATCCAAAATCAATCATTGTTTCATTGTAGTTTTATAAATGTAAGTGATCGAGTGAAATTTGCGTTGAATAAATTCCGTAGTTAGCCTCTCAACTAGGAAACTGTGATATCCATACAGTATGAGTGTAAGATAAGTAAGCAAAAAGACCAAAAGACGCTATATTTCACCAGTTTCCTAAAAGTGAGCTAGGAAGAACTCTAGAAGTGCAGAAGTTACAGTGTTTGTGTGATGACAATTTGCGAAGGCTTAGGACTACTGGGAACAATTGTGTTTGCCATGCGGATTGCACAAAGACATTTTTATTAAAAACTTTCCGGGTCTCTCAAGATTAGCAGTGTTATTATAAACAAAATATTAAAGGGTACATATGTCTCTAGATTAGAGAGTTTAGAGGAAAGTTTGCCATTAATGCAAAAAGGCATATTTAAAATAATAATAATAAAGCTCTATTTCAGAAAAAAAATCCATAAAATATAAAACAAAATAAAAAAATAAAATGTTATACAAGTAAACTGCAGTCTTTTTTTTATAAACCTTGTCATCAAAATTTAAAGTAATCTAAATAATTTAAAGCTATCACTACTGCCACGCCGTGCCATATCATTACTATGGCAACCCCAAATTATTTTTGCGTGTGGCAATATAATTTTATATGTCAAATCAAGTGTCATACTCTAAATTCTGAGGCTCTTTGTTTTGTATGAGAGACGTTCGTCTGAAATAGGTTCTCTTAGTAGTTTGTGCATAGATAAAAAGTTCTCGCAAGGAGATTGTTTCTTAAAATCTTCAGCGCTTCACGTTTTGTTCATGCCGTCATATACACTTTAATTTGTTGTTTTCTTTCTAATTATAGCACGTACACATAAAATCTTTCCACGTACACTATGTACGTAGTACGTACATCAAACTATACTTCAATTTACAGGAAGAAAACATCTCGAAGTATGCAAACTGAGTGGCTCCGCTGGGGAGTATGCTCTCCAGCGAAGCCACTTTAATTTGTTGTTTTCTTTCTAATTATAGCACGTACACATAAAATCTTTTCACGTACACTATGTACATGGTACGTACAGTAATCTATATCGTTTTCAACTGAATTGGAGGTGGTGGCTCCGCGACAGAGCATCACACGAAAAATTAGAAAAGATTCAGAATCGTTGTTTACGAATTATTCTTGGTGCAATGTGCTCCACCCCCATCATATCGATGCAGGTGGAATGTAATGTACCTCCTTTGTTAAGCAGGTTCAAATATCTCATCTTTAAGTTTCTATTGAAAATTTCTTCTATTAAAAATCATCCTTTGCTTCTGAAGTTGCAGTCTTCCTCCTCAAGAATTAGTAGCTCATATTTTGGTTCTCTTGGGCAGCTTCTGCCTGAAATTATAAATTTACAAAAAGATTTTAATTTGTATTCAAGTTCTTTATGGCCTTGCTATGAGAACTCTTTTGATTCTAAATTCTTTCCAATGAAAATTGATATAAATTCATCTTTGAAATGTAAGGAAGAGGTATATTCTTTTTTGAATGGTTGGTCTGATCATCATCAGGTTTATACTGACGGTGCCAAAAATAGCAAATCTGTTTCTGCTGCAATTTATGATGCCCATGCTAAGGGGGGACATGGGTATAAACTGCCTTCATTTGTCAGTAGCTATACAGCTGAATGTTTGGCTATTCTAATAGCTTTAGATTATATTGAGTCTCAGGATGGCAACAAGTGGCTAATAGTTTCAGATTGTATGAGTGTTCTTCAAGCTCTTAATAATCCCAACCTTACTAGTAATACCAACTACATAATCTATGACATAAGGGAAAAATATAAAAATCTGTCAATAAACAATAAAAATATAATATTGACTTGGACACCGTCACACATTGGTGTGGTTGGTAATGAGCAAGCAGACTTTCTTGCCAGATCCATAACAAATAGTTCCCAGTCTCACCCCATTAAAAATGTTTTAGTTCCTGATTCTGACATCGTAGCTATTGTCAGGACAAAGTTGAAAAATGAATTTAATGAAACATGGCAGGAAATTATTCAAACTAAAGGCAAATGGTATGCCGAAATTAATAATAGTTTATCAACACCATGGTTTACAAAAGGTACTCTGTACCCCGGTAGAAAATTTTATTCAATTATATGTCGTCTTAGACTAGGACATTGCCGTTTTAATGCCCACTTAAATAGAATCAAAATTCTCACATCACCTACTTGTGATTTCTGTAACTCTGCTGATCAGACTTTGCAACATCTTTTCTTTGATTGCAGTAGTTTCACTCTTCCCAGATTGCTTCTCATAGACCGCCTCCTGAACATATATCGTACAGCTGAAGAAATCCCGCTCTCCCTTCAGCAACTTCTCAAAAACAGGGACTGTTATAAGCCCCTCTATGAATTTGTTTTAGCAACTTTTGGAGATATTTGATTGTCTAAACATTCTTTCTTTCTTTTTGATTATTGCTTTGAAATACCTTGAATTTGAATATATTTGTGTTCTTTTTTACGTTTTGACTTTCTTTTCTTTTGTGTATCTTTTGTTTTTGTTTCAATGTTGTGTTGACAGATGTCAACCGACATACGTTTTGTTTTGTTTTAGTGTTTTAGTCTTGGATTTTACCCTTCGCCTTTCTTGATTACTTGTAGTTGTTATTGACTTGTGACTTTGTGACTTGGCTTCGGCCTTAATTTTGAAAACAAACTAAGACTTGGCTTCGGCCTTAATTTGGAAAACAATATAAGACATGGTTTCGGCCTTAATTTTGAAAACAAACTAAGACTTGGCTTCGGCCTTAATTTTGAAGACAAACTAAGACTTGGCTTCGGCCTTAATTTTGAAAACAATATAAGACTTGGCTTCGGCCTTAATTTGAAAACAATATAAGACTTGGCTTCGGCCTTAATTTTGAAAACAATAAAAGACTTGGCTTCGGCCTTAATTTGAAAACAATATAAGACTTGGCTTCGGCCTGAATTTTGAAAACAAACTAAGACTTGGCTTCGGCCTTAATTTTGTAAACAATATAAGACTTGGCTTCGGCCTTAATTTGAAAATAATATAAGACTTGGCTTCGGCCTTAATTTTTAAAACAAACTAAGACATGGCTTCGGCCTTAGTTCTGAAATCAAACTAAGAATTGGCTTCGGCCTTAATTTTGTAAAAATACGCCAGACTTGGTTTAGGCCTTCTATGAATTTTATAACTAAAAATATATAAATAAATATAACACATGACTTGGCTGTATGGGCTATGATCCCTTTGCCTGTCCTACGGACAAAATAACCAAAAAAAAAAAAAAATTGACTTGCTGTCGCTGATACGGAATAATTATAAAATTGAGCAAGCAAAGTTGCGCTATTTTAGTCGTAATGTTACGACTACGACTGTTATGATTATTCTTCAGTGATATACGTTATTAGGTTTTAATTTGCATTTAGTGATTCATCACATTAGTAATAATTATGTTGATAAGTCAATATTTCACTTTATGTTTGTGATTGTGCATTGCTTTGATAATGATTCCTTAGGGCTAATGTGGTATGGCACTGGTTACGATTCGACGTTCTCCGAGTGTGCAAACACCAAGGAAAACGGTGAGTAGCAAAGGCGGATGCACTTAAATGTTATTCGTTCATTAATGTTATTTTTGCAAAGTGCTATAGTAAAAAGGTTGACAGATGGAACCTGGAGCTTTCGTTCGTCCTTGTTCTTTGATTTGTAGACGATATCCATAACAACATCCAGTATTCATGTCAGTTGGCCTTGTTCTTGGGAAGGAACCTTTTGTCAAACTATTCAACAAGTAATGTCCATTTAAATTTTCTTTGTGTCATGTCAATGAGCCAAAGATTATTTAGGTCTATAAGTCAAATTGCAAAAGTGGAACAATAACCAAAGCCCCATGTATGTAATCTTCAAGTTCAGCATTGTCTTAATGTGAAACACAAAAACAAAGGTGTTGTTATCACTCATAACCACAACATTAGTCACTTTAATAAGAGAGTATTGAGAACTCCAGGTTCATGTTGAAATTAAGGCCTATAAAACAATTTACTGATCTAAATCTCAAGGTCTATTTTCATGGTTTATTTGTTACAGGATGAGACAGAAAAATCAAGCGACATCATTGAAGATGATGTTGAAAACCGCATCAGCAGGAGGTAGGTAAATAGATATACTTATAAATTTATGTTTAAATTATAATGAAGGTTTTCGAAAACCTACATCATACTCACTACATACATCTTTTACCGATGATAAGAGAGTGTTTTAATCATATAACTTTGGTATCTATCTACCCATGTTTAAAATTCAGCAATTTACTTTGGTTAATCACATATACACCTGCTCCATAAGTGTCCTTAAACTACTCATTAAACCTGGACAGCACTGTTATGCTGCTGCAATTATCAAATCTCTAGAGGACAATTATATAAACTAATTCCTACTAATATATCAATAAATAAAAATATTCCCTTTTTCCCTATTGAAGTATGCAAATTTTAGATAGAACAATATGTAATGTTACATTTTAAATGCATTATACCATTAATTATAAATTTTCCTCCCTTTCCTTGTATTATAGTACAAAAGTTTAGATTGGATTTTTATTGGAAACAAGTATTTTTTTTATAGTCTACCATCATATTATGAGTACTAATACTAGTAGTAATTAAATATTTGTACTCATATATAAAGTATGTTTTGGATATTAATAGGCATCAAGTATTAGTACATGTATATGATGTAGTATATGATGATTCTCTCTCTGATTCTGATGTATACTATAAATAAAATACTAAGTAGGAAGTATTTGGATTGTAATAGTTGAAGTTGAAATAATAAGGCAAAGTAACTAAGTACATAGGCACTTAGTTAAATTATGTGATTAATGTATGCTTTGTAAAGTTCAACTTTAACAAACAAATTTAATTGAAACCTCCCAAAAATAGCAAATGGAGGATGTACACAAAATTATATTGAGAATAGGTGAAAGGATTTGAATTAAGGCATTTTGCCCTGACTTCATAATATCAGGGGCACAGTCCCGCACCGCGTCGTTTCGGTTCGTGGCCTCAATAATTGAGTCGATAAAATTATTTGATGTTTTGGATAAATTTTGTTAATGTAAGTAACATGTTGTGTTTATTTATGTTTATGTAAAGTGGTGTCAGCGCGCGTGTAGTTTTAGTGCATGGCGTGTGCCGGAGCGCCTCGTGTTCCTGTTCTGCGTCGAGTTTCTATATTTACGCGGCAGTTTGTGCTCGGTTCAGTTCAGAGGGAAGGCATGACGTCGGCCGCCGTCGGGCGCAGCGGGCGCGTGTTGTCGCGGCTCGGTCGCCGCTGCACCGCACCATCACATCGCCCAACTGCACACCAACCTCGCGCGTGCTTATCGTAACGGTTGAAAAATCGCGACAGTTCACAATGTTTTTATAGTGTCGTATTCTGTGACAATTGTGTGCCATTTATTATTGCTTGGATTGCCTCTCTTTGTCCGACATGGTTGCTTTCAGGTAAATAGCTACCTTCATTCGGTTAGTTTTCCTCGTCAATCCCATATACCTACCTATCTATCTACGTATTTCAGATTTGTTTTGGTCTGTCAGATTTCAGTGAACTGAGTCTGAGTCAAATATAATTCAGGAAAATATTCAAAAGTCGGTTTAACTAACCAAATTACCAAAAATTATATCTAGTAATTAGGTAGGTTGATGCAATTCATTATTTTGAGGTTTCGGTCTGCTTATAATGCACCTTGAGTTAAGATTTATTTGACGTAGTTTTATGGCCGTTATAGATAGGTAGATAAGTACCTGCCTATTGTAAATACTTACATGAAGTATTCCACATTTAAGCAGCATAGAGCATTCAATTTTCATTGTGTTAATGAACAAGTGCGATAGTATTTGTCAACTTATAAATTTTAAGGCGTGGGCACTACTCGCTTATCAATAATTCCGTAAACATATGACGTTGAATCTGCACACAAAATATCGATTAGTGCCTGTAACTAATGATACAGTTGTTGTTATTATGAATGGGTTTGAAATAAACAACCACGCGACATGAAAAGACACAGAAAAACATTTTTTTATTTTATATGAACGACGTAACTTCCTGTTAATTTAGTCATTTTCTAAATGCATGCAGCATATCTGTCCGTTATTGTAATACGAACATCAGTAGCATTCAAGGTCTTTTGTTCTTCGAATAAACAGCGAAGGTCATACATAGCAAGGCATCTAATTAACAATTGCTAAAATATCGCTCTCTCGAGTACCTAGGTACCTATATGAGTTAAAATCGTGCAGTTGTTTTTATCTAATATTAGGAATGATTTAGGTTTCATACACCACCTCCACCTCTGACTATCCCTTCGGGAATACATGCGTGAAGCTATGTTAAGTTTTTTAGATTTGTTATCTTTGAATAGATAGCTTTATCCTATCCATCCAAGAAATCAATAGCCCTCTCCCACAATGTCAAAAATTAAAGAAAGTCAACTACAGAAACACGCTTCATTAGGTCAGTTACGTAGTAGGTACACCTAACTGCTTATTTATCGATTCAGAATCATTCGGTTTTAAATTAGCTCGCTTGGCAGAAACGATAGAAAGGAGCGATCAGTGAACTAATCAACCGAAGCGTAGCCGCTGAACCCTTTCCTATTGCGTTCTAGCTCTTCGATTTCCTTTACGCGAAATTATTCGGCTCTGTCTGATACACGTTTCCAAAAAAACAGTAGCAACGTCATTAGTAGTACGCGTGCTATCTTGAGATGGAAACATTGGCGTAGTGTACAGCGCAACGAACTCGGCGTGATGCCGTGTCATGTGGCGTGCGCGGTGCCGAATTTGGTAAAGCAGTGCGCTGAAACTGCGTGAAGAGGCGGCGCGTCGGGTGCTCGGGCGGCGCGCGCGGCCGCGCTGAGTATGGGCGGGCAACGGCGCTTTGGCAACTCGTTGCCACGCCGCTATTTATAATGAACCTTGAGAGAGCAACCGCCCTTGCCGCGGTAAGCAACTCGACATTTGGATATTCATCGCTGATTTCTATGTTACCTATCATTCATCTCTATTTTTGAACAACAGTCTCGTACCCTATAAATATCAACGTACCGCTTCGCCTTCCTGTAGCGCCGTTTTCGCATGACCTCAATATATATTTTACGTTCAAATGCCTCTTTTGAACATTGTTCGATCCGTATAAAGGTAAATGTCACAGTAAGGCCTTTACGGAATCTATTTTCGTCGAGTTGAGCGCTGGTTTACAGCATCCTAGCTGCGCAATATTACTTTATCTACTTACTAAATGTAGGTCTGGAATGTTTTTTCGCTTCTAAGAACCAGTAAAGGCGCTAATTGGTAAACAATACTCGTTTTCCTCAACCGATTATAAGTGTAGGCATTTACAGTTAAAATTGATCAAAACATTGCGGTGTCGGTACACTAAGAGGGGAAGCCAATGAGTAATCGAAGTTATTACGATCGGATACGCGAGGCGAGCCCGCCTCGTGGGCCAGCCAGCGCGTCGGCCCTCCGCGACGGGTGTCGAGTCGCTCCGGCCTGCGCCTGCGCCGGTGAAAGGGAGGTTAAACGCCGCGGCAAGACAGATTGCCGCAACTTTACTAAAAATGGCGTCATTCATACATTTTGCGGTTGCATTAAGTAAAAAAATGATTACCGCTGAGTAGATACTTCATGCGATTCTGGTGTGATTCGGTTGAAGGGCATCGCGTTGTTGCGTATTCAGCGGTTTCCGATTGTAGTACTTAGTGCGTATGTTACGATACTACGGTTTTAGTTGATAGTATGTAAGATTAACGTAGAGGTATGGTTTGTTGCAGCCTCAATGAGTGTTATTTCGCGAACAAGGGTGCGGCTCTGGTGCTGGGCGGCGGCTGTTCGGAGCAGCGGCGGTCGCCGGCGCGCGCGCACCCGCAGCCGGACATACAACACCACCTCCAGTCCATGTTCTACCTGCTGCGCCCAGAGGAAACGCTCAAAATGGTACATTCATTACTCACATCTTACCTAGTCAGCCTTTAATATCGGTTGTGTGTTCTGCTATATTATTAAACTAAATTGAGAAGTTTGTAAAATGTTTAGTCTTCTTTTAACAAGGTTAACTTCGTAGAAAAACATTGGCCGTGTTTAAGAGAAATTATCTCCAATCGCCGCTGAGAGAAAAAAACTTGCTTGAACTTGATCGCGTTTTTACCTTTAAGTATAAAAACGAACGTTTTAGCTTTTCTCTCTGAGGTGTTAAGTATTTATTATAATGTAGAATTGTGGACTATCTACAAAAGTTTATTTATTTATTTATTTATTTATTTATTTATTTATTACATATTCACACACATTATCATAACAGGCCAGGCCCAATTCGATAATGCTTAATACAATACAATCCAATTACAACTAAACATAAATCAATAGATAACAAAAATAATAATCAAATACATCATTAATAATTCCCATACATAAAAACAAAAAATTAGAACATTATTAAATTATTATTTCAAAAATTAACAATTAGTCAAATTTACAATCAATTGATATTTTAAATTAGTCAATGAATTCCTAGTTCCTAGATCTTAAATTCCATTTACCTACTTAAGTACTCTAAAGTGACAACCGTAAATCTCGACAGAGTACAAACAAATACATCCAATTCCATGGACACTGCGTTAATTATATGGAGGGCAGTGGTGAGAGGCGCATAGCGTAGCACGTTAGTTCTCGCCGTCGGAACCACAAACACCTCATTTCGTGGCCCCCTACGCAGTCTTGTGTTAGGTACTTTGAGGCCTATACCTTCCAATATTTGCGGATTCGTCAGAAATCCCCTAAACACCTTGAATATATATATAGCGAGAGCCAACTTTCTTCTAACTACTAACTTATTATACCCCACCATTCCCATAACAAAAAGGGTAGGATACATAAGGGGATAAAACGGATATACCCCGTAATTTTTATAATAAAGATAGCGCAAGAATTTATTTTGTATCTTTTCAAGCATGCCTATGTACTTAGCCTCATTGGGGTCCCACACGATAGAGCAGCTCTCTAGCCGGCTTCTTACCAGTGCATTATACAGTGTAGTTATGGTTCCAACCCCCTGAAATTCTCTACTTTGTCTGAGTACAAAACCCAGATTTCGGAAAGCCTTTTTACAAATATCCACAATGTGAGCTTTGAACGTCAGATCACTTGAAACACGTAATCCCAAATCACGAACTGAGTGCACCCTTGCCAAACTGTCGCCGTTAATACTATATTGGTAGTCTATAGGTCCTTGTGCTCTAGTAATCGACATGACACTACATTTAGCTATATTAAAAACTAATTTGTTTTTAAGGCCCCATTCGGCTACCCTGTCAATGTCATTTTGCAGGAGCTTACAACACGAAACCTCATTTACCTGCAAGTATAACTTTAAGTCATCCGCAAATAGTAGGCAGCCTGCATCCCGTATTACGCTTGGTAAGTCATTTATCATAATAAGGAACTGCAAGGGCCCCAAGTTACTACCCTGACTTACACCGGATCGTATTTCATATGTATCTGACTCATACCCCCCGTACTCCACATATTGTTTCCTCTTTGTTAAATAACTCACAAAGAATTTAAGTAGAGCAGGTGTGCAACCAATTTCAGCCAATTTCAACAATAATACATCGTGGTTCACTAAATCAAATGCTTTTTTGTAATCAAAGTAAGCAACATCTACTTGTCCCCCAACTCTACAGTCAATAGCGTTAGTGGCGTATTTCATGAAGACCAAGAGATTAGACTGGGTCCCTCTACCCGGCCGAAAGCCATGCTGGGAATCCGACAGTAGCACCTGTATCTGAGCGTAAATATTATTATATAGGATGGATTCGAAAACTTTAGCAAAAGTTGACAATACGGCTATAGGCCGATGTTCAGACACATCAGAGTCTCCACCACTCTTCGGCACGGGAACTACTCTAGTGGTTTTCCATGGCTCGGGGTATGTACCCGTTGCTATAATTAAATTAAATAAGTGTAGGAGAGGCCGATCCAATACCGCTGCGCAGTCCTTCGCTATAAACGTTGGTATTCCATCAGGTCCCCTTGAACTCTTAGCCTTAAGTCTGCGCAGTGCCACCTGTACATCACTCAGTGATAACTGGCTGATATGTACTCTGTAAGCCGATGGCTTAGCAGCTGCCGCAGCTGCCTCAGGATCGAGCAGAGGACTCTCCCGCTCGTACACTGACTCAAAGTTTTCAGCAAAAGCATGCGCGCACTCATGGTTATCTAGCACCACTCCATTTCTGGTGATACGTGGTGTGTTCCTTATTTGTCGTTTGTTGTTCACATAAGCCCAGAATGCTTTGGGGTCATCCTTGATCCTCTGTTGCAATTGATCTATAAAAATTCTATACGCACTTCCGATTTTACTTTTAACTGATTGCCTGTAAAAAGAGAACATTCTATATTCGTATGTACCCTTACTACCCGCTCTCTTATACGCTTTGTGCCACCGTGCCTTAGTCTGAATATCAGTAATGATATCCGAGCCAAACCACGGCGGGTAAACAAACCTATTTGTAGAGTTACGATTTTGCTTTTTCCTAGGAGTACACCTATCAATTAATTCATTTAAAACTGAATAGAAATAATTAGTTGCATCATTTACATTATTCATTTCGTATAATAAACTCCAATCACATAGTATCATAAGGTTGTATAACGCCATAAAATTACATTTATAAAAATTCCATCGTATAAAATTATTATGCGATTTGTTGGTACTATTTCTAGGTGTACGCTTTTTAATCGGAGGTGTATCACCTTTAATGAGGGTCAGACATATGCGTAGGGGTGGATGCTGGGGATCCGGCGACACTAGCGGATCGCATTCCAAAATTGCCGATACATTGTGTGTTGTCAAATTTGAGATAACTATATCCAAAGTTCTATCATTACAGTTTTTAATTTGATTGTATTCCCGAAACCCACCGGTTGACATAAAACATTCATAATAACACTGGATATCAATAGAAGCAGAGTAAAGATTAAGATCACCCAATACCAACAGATTTTTGTACCTTTCGTTATATTGTTCAATTATGCGAAACATTCTCATATAATCCATATCCTTACTCGACGGAGGAATATACAACAGACAACATGTAAATATTTTCCTATCCCTTTTATAAACATTAGCACATAGCAACTCAAACACCGCATCATCTAAATTGGAAACGCCAGGAATCGGCAACGGTTGCAGCCGCAGGTGTGGCGCAGCTACCAACAACACACCACCCTGCTTCCGCCCGTCGGTGCGATCGCATCTCACCACGCTATATCCGCGAGGTACCAACTCCCCGTCTATAAACGATTCATTAAGACCGCTCTCACTGATAGCCCATAGCTCGGCTGAAGAGCCGACTATATTTTTAAAAAACTCACTTAATTTTGTGCGTAGTCCTCTAGCATTCTGATAACATATTTCAAAAATTTTCCAACTATTGATACCCTGTACATATTTATCGACATTTTTTACTTTTGAAGCAAATGAAGTTTTCCCTATATTTACATTTTCCTGATTTCGGATACTAGAGTGCATTTTATCTTCCGACTTATTGTATGTTTTTAGATTGCTAACGAAAAAAATCCTCTATACCCGTACACCCACCTAGGTAACCAATAAGATCCATTAAGTCCCGCATAATAGTATTCATTCCGTTTTTATTGATTTTTCCACTCACTTTGTGGAACATAGTCTCCGGATCTAAGTTCATATTGGAATCCAAAATATGGGCATATTGATACAGGAGGTTATCTTTATAAAGTTCTTGGCCAAATGCCTCGACACGAGAATTAAATATATTAACATTATATCCACATATGTATGTAGGTAAGCATAGTATAACATTTGTGTGTTGAATTAACATTAACTTAAGTCGTATATTTTCAATTATTCTATGATAATTACTAGTAACAGTAAAGTCCGAATTTCCAATAAAAATCACACAAAAGTCTTTTCTAGTGAAACCTTCTACTTTTTTCTCAATGTCTTTTAAGAGTTCATTTATGGTAACACTTGGTATCTTGTAATGACAAATATTTGCAAATCCTAAGTGTCTTTCTGCCACAGGCAATAAATTATTTCCATTAGTACTGCTGATCATACATATATTGCTTTTTATTATTTGTTCCATGCGCTCTTTTTCCTTTGTCAAATTAATATTTGATTCCATACTCCCATTTAATTGATTTAGGCCTTCTTTTTTATTTGGTGTGTTTTCTTGTTCGCCATTAAACGATTTATGTAACCGCTTTTTGCGCGATCCAATCGGTGTCGACGTCAAACTCGTTGTGCAGAGTGATTTCAGACGGAGGATTGTATTATCTTTATCAGCAATAGTCTGTTTCAGTACAAATATTTCAGCTAGCATTTTCTCTATTTCGGAATCGGCACTTGCTAGCTGCCCTTGCAAGTCCAGAACGGATCGCTCCAGTTTTTGAATTCTATGTCCAGGGTTTGTCGTTATTTCAGGGCAGCTTCTATTTAGGTCATTCTGTGTAATGAAGGTCGAACAATCGTCGTGATCTCCTTCATCGTCATCAGTGGAGAGCGATGCAAACGAATTCGACGTTGGAATGTTCGGTCTATAACGGGGTAGAATGTTAACATTGGTGTTTTCTTCGGGCGATACAGAGCTTCTATCAGTTTGAGGTGTCAATGCAGCTATTTTTCTCAATGTTAAGGACTTGTCCATCAGTTGATTTTGAGCTACAGTAGGAAAGCTGTTTTCCAATATATTATTTTCATTCTGTTTCTCTAATGTAGTTAGGTTGGTCTGGGACGAGGTTGATGCTCCATGCTCATTAATTTTAGGTGTACTGCGTTGAGAGCTCCGCTTACTAGTTTTTTTCCTACAACATCCGGCACAACTCCAAGTGAGACGGCGATCCCTTTCGCGATCGCTTCGCATAAGTTCATAGAGTTTAATCGAGACATTAGCACACGTTAAATCAAAGGTTTTCTCACACACGCAGCAGGTAAGGTAATCACTTTTTTTAACATTTAGTTTACAATTTTCGCATACTCTTGTTTTAGATGCCATTTTTCCTCCTTTTAACCCTCGTATAATTTTAAGTTTGGGTAATGGTTTTCTATATTTCTATATCCTCAGCACCATCCCGTGGGAAGTAGAAAAAGTATTTTATTAGCGTCCTCTGTTGGTAAGTTATTCAATCGAGAATAGCAGCATATAGTGTAGTTCTGCTACTTGTCGATAGATGGCACCACTACTTCAAACGTTCTGTCTAACTAGATTACTCGGTTGTAGGTAATAAAATTTAAAATGTTTAACTGTCAATAGTAATTTAACACTTCTTTTCTAATTAGTAAGGGTTTTTATGTTTAATTTTCACAATATTATACAGAGACAGTACTCACAGTTGTTGTCCTTTTGTGTTTACAAATAATTATCACTTAACGCACCATAAAACACGATTTGAGTGTTAACACGTAAATGTCCCATTATTTCCTAAAATTCGCGTTCAATATTGTCACAAACACTTATACGTGAGTATCACAACCTATCTCGTCACTACTAACGTTTTTGGCAGCTATTTACAAGTTATGTATTTTAACGAAATAATTAGCTACGGAGTTGATGTTATCTCCGCTACGGTGGCGCCACCTAATGTTCAAGAACAATGAACATCTCTTACAGCTCCTTTACTTTTGTTCTGTCAACTTGTTTGCCTAACGAGAAAGTACGGACTGAACTACTTGTTTATTAACGATAGAGAGCAATTTGCAAATGGATGTTGTATCAATATTTTTGTTAATCACTTGCTTATCTGACCGATGATTAAAAAAACGAGTACTTAAAATAAGTCATTTTTTAAGTAAGGTGAATAAATGATGCGAATTTACTACCTAGTTGTAGGGATGAAGGGAGCAAGACGTGCCCGAGTGCAGACTGCAGACCGAGAACCGGTCTTGGGAAAGTTGGGACAAGCTCGAGCTGATTATAACTCTAACATGGCGGAAAAGAACGCTAAACGCCTAGTGAAATGGTGTGGCTAGTTGACCTTCTTACAGCAATTAGTCATAACTACCTAAATGCGAGTGAGGTTGCTCGTGTTTAGCTAGCGTCCGACACATTATGTGTACATGTCTTGATTTTACGAGTTTTTTCACATGGCTGGTTTTGCTTTTTACTCGAAGGTCGCTCTTGTGTGCAGACGGAACATGACCATATAAGGAATTTTCAACTCTCCAGTTGTAGGGGAAGGAAACTGTTTCCTACGTTCATCTTTCGTAAAACCATTTACCATACAGAATAAAAGAAAACATCGTTCGTTACAAACGTTGACTTCAGAGAAATGAAAACGTAACCGTCTCGTCTCTGGATGTTGACATACGATACCATATTGCAGTCGATTGATTCTGTTATGCGCGCCTACTATTTGCCTGTTTCACGTTGTGTATGTAATAAAGTATTTTATAACGTTTAACTAAAGTCGGCCCTTGTGAGAAATCAGCGCTGGGCTCCCCTTTGCTACTTACCCCATTATTGATCGTCGTTTAAAAAACAAAGAGAGATTACTATCTACTACTACTGTTTGAATATTCATTATGCAAAAAGGTATTTTGATAACATTCTCAGGGCATTAACATTATTCCGAATAATTCACTAGGAATACAAATTGATATAAATATACTTTGTTTTCTTACTATTTAAATACTTATCAAGAACATTGCAATGACGGGCGCTAGTTTTATGCCAAGAATAATAGACGCAAGTGTATCACGCATGTGATTCGGCATTAAAGTTTTTGCCTTGCCCCAAATGAACTGAAATCTAATTGCGGACGCTGGGTTTCCATAATCGGCAGAATTATAATTGGGGATATAGTCTAATCATACGAGGAGGTTGTTATGAGTAGTTCAAAGTTACTGTGTAGACGTTCTGTCGGAAGGTCATAAATATTGGCAAGCTATTCTAAATAACTATTTGCGCACTCAAATAGGTACATTTCAAGGGTTTCAGGTCAGTGTGTCGCCAATCTGTGGAACTCTATAGTTCCAAATTAATTTTTTGACCACACAGATTGGCGACCTAAGATTGGAACTAAGTATAGACTTAGTTAAATTTGTCGAAGTCACTCAAGGCAACGCGTTTAAAACATCCTGCATAAAATGTGACTTCTTGTAGACTATTATCCTTCCGGCCGCGACTTCGTCCGCATGGACTTTGGTTATAACGCGCTGTAGTTGGTCTCTGAGAACTACCCCACGTGCGACCCTGGCTTTCGATCTATCCATGGGCCAAGTTTCATTCAATTCGATCCAGCCTATAGATCCAGCAGTTCTGGTAAAAAGAGGTAAATGTTTATTGTAGAGCAAGGTGCATTTATGTGCACTCTCATTTGTGTCGTTTAAAAAACGGATCTTGTAGATTTGCATCGTAGGCAATTCAGTATTTGGCCGGAATGGCTTCGTTAGTATAATCAGCACATCGTATAATAGCACTGTAAGGTATACTGATGTCGCCAGGCGGTGAAACTGGAGAGCGCTCACGCGGGCCGCACGCGGTACCTGGTGGTGGTGTGTCGCGGGGACGAGGCGGCGTTGCTCGGCATCGACTGCAACCAGCACACCACCGTCGGCCTCGTGCTGCGTGTGCTCGCCGACACCGCCATCAAGCTCGACGGGGACGGGTAAGTAACTTTACGATGCATCTTTTTAACAGAACGACACCGGTTAGGTAAGCGGTCTCCGGAATAAAAACGCTGGGTTGACGTTGACATAGGTCGGTAATCGATCTCACATAGCCCACATGACCAATGAACAGAGAGCAGAATGGTAGTGTCACAAATCGACCAAAGGCAAAGTGCAGTTCTTCTTCTTCTATCGTGTGGATTGTGAGGTGAATTACCAACCCCATCAACCCCGGTGTCAGGGTTATTACTGAGCCGCCATAGGCCCCCGACATGACTCATGTAACGACTACGTACTTACATCAGTAAGTAATAACCGGAACCAACGGCTTAACGTGTCTTCCGAAGCACGGATCTTTTTACTTTTTTGTCAATCAGGTGATCAGCCTGTAATGTCCTAACCAAACTAGGGATCACAAAGTGATTTTTGAGATTTGTCCCCACCGGGATTCGAACCCGGGATCTCCGGATCGTGAGCACAACACTCAACCACTGGACCACGGAGGCCGTTAAAAAGGTAAAGCCAATGTGCAGTCACATTTAGTATTGATGTCTTAATATGAATACGGTGAGAGGTTGCCAGCTTTTCGCACATTAGTTACTCCATCATGTTGGAAAGGACACAATCCCTCAGTCATCAGAGAGTATTCATCGCTAGGTTTTCGATACGAAGTATTTAAAGAACGTTTGTTTATACGTAGGTAGAGCGAAACGACAGGGCATCGCATTGACATGTAACAGGGACACGACCATACTGGACAGACGGACGGTGACCATAATAACAAGCCATTTTGCTTAGTGAGTACTTTTAAGTAAGCGAGGAACAATAACTAATTAAGGATTCATTGTCCACAGAGGGTTCAGTGTGTGTGTGTGCAATCAACAACACATATTCAAGCCGGTGTCTGTGCAAGCCATGTGGTGAGTTATCTACTATTGTGACTAGTCCTACAATAATGTACATATCTATAATAAGCTGTGTTTGATATTAACGCACTTTATTCCGTATATATAAAGGATAATACATTTTGGGTTTCTGTGTAAATTACATTATTTACTTACGGAATTAACAACTTTCAATTCTTTCCTACTGTGTCATGCTTCTGAAATTTGAATGCTTATTTCTATATTGTTTGAAGATATTCAAGTTAGGGAACAGGGAAGGAAGGAGAGACGCTTTTGTCCAGTGATTGTCATGGCAGCCAAACCTATAAGCTCATTGAAATAATTCGTGTACATTCAGATAATTCGAAAAAGCGACGCATTATTAACGGCTCAGCACAGCATAAAGAAATATCCTATGCCTCAGGTTGGAGCTGAGCACCACATGTAATATTACATTTATTATATTTCCTCTCCATTCTGTAAGAGACGTCCTTCCCCGCCACACCAAACGCAGGTGCAGTAGCAGTGCGTGTGGGTTTTAATGTATCAAATTGTTTGTAAGTCAGCACACTGCATGGACTGCAGTCGCTCCGTAAACAATTTTATTATTTAATTTCTTAACACTGCAGGGACACAGATTCTACAGGCGATTCCAAGTGTCATGAATGAAAGACCCGTGGTCTGTGTTCCAGAAGGGGTTGTATTTTTTTTTCAACTTTGGCGTAAATGCGGTGATGTTTGTCTTCCAGGTCGGCACTGCAGACGTTGCACCGGGCGAGTGGGCGGGCGCGGGAGTTGAACCACTTCGCGGGCGGGCCCTCCCACGCGTGGTGCGCCTTCTACGAGAGCCACGTGGACTCGGACCGCTCCTGCCTCAACGAGTGGCACGCCATGGACTGCATAGAGTCCCGACGACCACCCTCGCCAGATTCGCTGCGAGTCAAGTGAGTTCACTTACGTAATCTTCCTAACTACTAACTTAGCCTACTTAAGACCCGATTCATAATTCAGACAAATTCTTCTGTACATTTTTAGTATCCTGGATCAAATAAAAAGATAATATGCTAAGCAAATCCATTATACTATTCTAAAGGATTGCAATGCTATAAATTAGACTCGTAATCTCTCTGAAAATATGTACGTTTCGTGAAGGTAACGGAACACGATATTTGCTGAAAAATACTTGTATAATTAGCGAGGATTCGATTATGTATCGTACAGTTACGTGCCGCTAGATTTCGCAGGAACTGTATATGATTAGTTTTTAATGGATCACACATACAAGCGCCTAGACCTGGTTTTTTGGCCTCGAAAAGGATCGGACGTTGGTCGGCGCGTTAATTAGACGCGTTAGATACATGCGAACTGCTGGACGCATAATATACTTGTGTTGTATAATCTACATCGCGTGTGCAGGGCACTCGCAATTTATATTGTTGTCAATCAACGACGAAATCAGTTCACGGGGCGTCCGTATTAGATCTATGAAATGTAACTGTCTGAGAATTCCTTGACTGATTTTAATGCAGTTTCGTTAGGTTTTTGTAAAGAAGTATAAGTCTATACCACAGAAATCCGCAGTGATGCATATAAATACATCAATGAATGAACTCAAAAATGTTTCACTATCACACAAATTGCCGACGTCACAATGCATATCCCATTATCGCTAATCATACCAAAGCACTGGCACTGAGTTGATCTAAATTTAAATGGTGACCGTTGCTAATTTTATAACGATCAATGTGTACAGGCCGCGCGAGCGAGACGAGACGGAGCGAGTGATCCGGTGCAAGTTGAAGGAGGTGATGATGAGTGTGGACCTCGACGAGGTCACTAGTAAAGCCATCCGCGGCCGGCTGGAAGAGGACCTGGACATGGACCTCGCCGAGTACAAGTCCTTCATTGACCTCGAGATGCTGACCATCCTCGGACAGATGGACGCGCCCACCGAGATATTCGACCACGTGTACCTTGGCTCCGAGTGGAACGCTAGTAATCTAGAAGAGTTGCAACGCAATGGGTATGGAGGAATTCATGTTATATTACTTGATTTTTTTAGTTTATACGCCGAGACTTTTATGCTGGATTAGGAGCGAATTCCTCTTATTCTCTCGTGTGGATTGTGAAATCTGATGTTATGGCTAGAAGCGAATAAAAAACATAGAACCGACTTGAGGGATTGTCTGCTTTGTAACATGATGGGTGGGTGATGGGCTACTCACCTATCACCACACGGTTCACTCTATTTTAGGACTTCGTACCAAAAGTGGCTGTAAGTTGTCTTCTGACTACTTGTGGCGTGAGTTTATGTACTACATGTTCTAAATATTCGCAATAACGCTGTTCAAACAGACAATTAATTTTAATGTCAAGATAAGTGATAACATAACTTCTGGGCGGCTTTAAAATTGTCAAAGGGTTTGACTAACTCCATTTTTACCTAAAAAAATATTGTATAAAATGAGTCTGAAGTGTTTGCCTTGTAATATATTTTTTTAAGATTATAATTGTTTAAAATTAATGTTTTGTTGTTTTCTTTGTTTCAGTGTCCGACACATATTGAATGTGACGCGAGAAATAGATAATTTTTTCCCCGGTATGTTTGACTATCTAAACATAAGAGTATATGACGACGACAAGACTGACCTCCTAAAACATTGGGATAATACTTTTAAGTACATAAATAAAGCCAGAAACGAGGGTTCAAAAGTACTCGTCCATTGCAAAATGGGAATTAGCAGATCGGCGTCTGTCGTTATAGCGTACGCTATGAAGGCGTTCAATTGGAACTTCGAGAAAGCCTTGAAGCACGTCAAAATGAAGAGGAATTGCATAAAGCCGAATACCAACTTTATCAGTCAACTAGAAACGTATCAAGGTATACTCGACGCTATGAAGAATAAGGAGAAGTTACAGAGATCAAAGTCAGAAACAAATTTGAAGTCGCCGAAGACGGTGTCGAAGGCCGAGAGTAAGGTGATGGAGCCGACGCCCCTAGTGCTGGCGCTGACGGGGTCATACTGCGGCCGGCCGCGCTCGTGGTCGCCCGACACCAAGCTGGCGTCGGAGCTGCTGCCGCCTACTTCCGTCTCTCTGGAGAACCTCGCCTCCGAGACCCGACACATGCTCATGCCGTGCGCCAACGGCAGCTACAGCGTCTCCCCCAATCAAATCATCCGACTCAAAGAAGAAGGAGCCCCTTCTGTCAAACACATTGTTAACGAAATTGAAAATGCGGCGTCTAACGACAGAAGGGATTTCAGCAGAAGATATCAAAAGTTAAATTTCGGTACACAAAGCGATACGCACAGCAACCGATCTTCCGAGACGCCGACCGGCTCGCAGCCGGACACGACGGGCAGACCCCCACAGGCGTCGCCCTCGAAAAATTTAAGTCACAAATGTCCGCACTCGAATATTGAGGCGGATAAAATTCACACCTGGGATCCCGGGGAGACGCGCTGGTCGCGAAGTGAAGAGATTCGAAACCTTAGCGATAGTGACAATATAGTGAAAAGTGATAGTGGTATTATAGACGTGAAAACTAAACCGAGTGATGCTTTATCTAGTTCCGTAGACCGCATCGCAGACAGTGATGAAAGGCGGACAGTCGACGACGACCCGCCGCCGCCACCCAGTCGGCAGAGCTCGTGGAGCTCGTTCGACAGCGCCGTCGTGCCCGACCTCTCGCGCCATTCCTCCTGGGGGTCGTACGACACGCGCGTCTCGCGCACGCAGCCCGTCTTCCGAGACGACTCCATCAAGCGCACCAAGGAGCGACCCGAAGACCGTCCCCCCCGAAAGGACGACGAGAAGAGCGACCCGGCCGCGACCCCCCAGCGCCCCGCCTCCGACCTCAGCATCATCAGCGAGCACACCGAGCCCGCGGGGAGGAGGCGCGCGACGAACCGCCCGCCGGTCGATATTTCGGATAACGAACGGAAGTTCAACGAAACGTGTGCCATATTGAAGGAGCTCGCGACGGCGGCGGCGCGCATGGAGCGCACGCGCGACCGCGGCGCGTCCACGTGGAGCGGGCGGCTGGCGGCGTCGGCGCCGGCCGACACGTGGCTGCGGGCCGGCCCGCGGGCCGCGCCGCGCCGCCGCCGCCGCGCCGCCGCCTCGCACGGCGACCTGCCGCGGGCCGCGCCGCCGCCGCCCGAGGGGCTCGTCAGCAACCTCAAGAAGGAGTTCGAGGCCCGCTCCGAGGCCGACGCGCCCCAGCGCTCCAAGTCTCGCAGCCGAGGGCCGCCCTCCGAGGGTCGCGACCGTCCCTCCTCGTCGCCTCCCGCCGCCGAAGATCTATCCGTGAAAGTGCTAGTCGACCGGTACGACCAGCCGGGGCGGGCGCGGTGCGAGTCGAGTTGCGAGCCGAGGGTGAAGGCCCCGCACGAGTCGATGTCGAAGAAGTGCAAGCTGACGTCGGAGGGCGAGGCGTGCGCGGCGGGCTCGGAAGGCGCGGCGGGCGCGGGCCCCGCGGCCGGCCTGGCCCGTGCGGAGCCGCGGGCGGGCGCGGCGCTGCGCAACTCGTTCTGCGGCGCGCTGCGCGGGGAGCGGCCGCCCGTGGCGCCCACGGTCGTGTCCATCGCGCCGCTCGACTATCCCAATATGGTGGTATCAACTGTGATGTCGAAAGCTCAAAACAAAAAACAATTGCAACACGGGAAGACCCATCCGTTGACGAGGCTCAACTTGAATCGGTCGAATAATAGATGTTCAAATCCTGTATATAATACCATGTAGTCCATTGATTAGACATATGAGTGTTCACGGGCAAAAGATCGAAGAGTTTTGAAACTTGACCGGAATGTGCGAGTGGAATGGTTTATTATTATTATAATAAACAACAATAATTAGGTAAAGCTACCTAGAATTAGCTAAAAAAGAAATTGGGCAGGCTGTTTGTAAATGTGAACCACTATAACTCAGAATGTATAGTCTAATAATAAAATGGCAGTGAAACTTTAATTTAATATCCTTTCTTATTTTCAAGAAAATTCCTTTTCTTTAAAGTAGCAAAAAATCATGTCTAATTATTTTAAACACAGTTCTTAGTGTTACTAGGGGCTACTGAGTTTAAGTTCCGTTCCTGTCAATTTTCAAAACTCCGTGACCTTTTGCACTATTAGATCTCTAATCAATGGCCTAATGTAGAAGTATTTGTTTTTTATTTATTATGAATTCTTGCCAAACTCGATATTTTATCTTTCTAGAGTTTTATATACTATTTACAAAGTGAAATCACAGTGTATTTGTCTATCACGTAAATTGTATTAAGCGGCTGTTTGTGCGTAGAGAAATGTTAAAGAGAGAATAAATTCAATACAACTGATGTACAACTTTTGAGTGAGAGTTTCTTATGCTATTTATCTTACCCTGAACTATAATGTTCCTGCAGACACCTCCTAATTTTCTTTTACGTTATACCCGTCATTTTCTTATTTATCGAAAAGAAAAGGCATGGATGATTGACAACTGTTAATTTTATAATGAATGAATCTGTCTCTCTATTTAAGAGCTGCGCTCTTGTCGGCGGAGTAATCGCCATTCCTCTCTTCTTCCAGCCAAAACCTTCACCTCCCGATACGACACGACCTGCTCCTTCTCTTTTATTTGTTTCATAAATGAAAAATTTTCCTTTCGGCGGATAAGAAAATGACAGGTATAACTTAAAATTAGATAGTGTGTACTGGAATCTGCACCAATATACGTACATATAGCTCATATAGCTAAATGACAAAAACTTTATGTACGCAGATTCATATTAATATATTATAAAGAAGTATACATTTAGCCAAAGTCCACTGTTTGTAGTCTTTTCCCAGTGACGAAAGAGACTCTAGGTACATGTTGCAGCTCGCTTGTCCGTCTATAGGTGTCTGGCACTTTTCTAGGCTTTCTCCTGACTGTGCCGAAGTCGAAAGCGTATATGGCACCGGGGTTGTTTCTGATTGAGCATTCAGTCTGAAAAGAGTAAGGCAAAAAATGCTAAATGGTTACATAGAGTGAAATAGAATAGAGGGTAACGCATTGTTTAACTGTATCAATACTATTCAAGACAAGTGAACCTAGACCCCCTAGACCTATCACTTTTTTTTTGCTCATTACGTCACGAGAGCAATTCGGTACCAAGTACTTGAATTGCAAGTTCGTTTTAGCCTTTGACGGTCGCCTGACCATCTTGCTCTTTGAGTGCGGTTCTGTCTAGTTTTGGACACACAAACATTGGTAATGTAAAAGGTCAGGTTTATATGGTGATCTATTCACTCTTTACCTGTATAATATAGAACGGACACTTCGCCCCGCACCAATTCCTATAAGTGCTGAGCTAGATTTACCTCACCCCCTCTGGGTCTCGCTTTAATCTAAATGTAAATCGTTGATGAGTAAGGGAGCGCGCGTCGGCCACCAGTTCGCTTGCACATACGGTAAGTCGGTACGGTACACAGTAAGAACGAGTTTTTTGTATGGAGTGTATCTAATCCGGGAGGGGGGAGGGGGGGGGGGGGGTCAGAAACATCAATATGACAACCCACAGTTACCACAGTATTCGTCTAGGGTGACATGATGAATCTTACGGTAGTATAACATAAGTTAGGTTAAGTTAGGTTACCAATTTCAAATTGACATCCACCACTCTCAGTATGTTAGAATCTGATCCGCCGCAGACCATCAAATTGGTAGACGGCACCAACTTGCCGCAGTACAGTTTAGATGAATGGTTGTCTGGTACCACAGTGTCTATCAATTTGCATGACCCGTAATCCCAAATCTGTATACTGTTTTTATCCTGCCATGAACATGTTAATATCTGAAAAAAGATTTAAGATTGTTTATTAGTATTTTATCTATCTATCTATTCCATCTATGCTATCACTACATAGTATAAAACAAAGTCGCTTTTTCTGTCCCTATATCCCTATGTACGATTAAATCTTTAAAACTACGCAACGGATTTTGATGCGGTTTTTTTTAAATAGATAGTGAATCAAGAGGAAGGTTTATATGTGTTGTAACATTCATTAAATAGTGGAGAAATACTGTTATTTTTGAGTGACCCATTCTATGACCGGCCTTAGCAAAGTATTTACACTTCACAATACATTTTTTTTTCGATTAGTTTACGGCCCTAAGGCGGTGCGATTGCACCGTTCGCACCGCCCTAGGGGGCCGCCACTTTATGTTTATGTATTTAATCATAGAATTTGACCTAGGACTAGGACAAACACTACCTGTTTCCCAGGCTTATCAAAGTCTAGGCCTTCTCCGCAAATGTGAACTCCGACGAAATGTCGCGTTGCGAACGGCTGTCGATCGTCCCAGCAAATGACAGAGTTGTCCCAGCCACCAGATATTAACTCGTGGTGTGACTTGGGGTTGAAAGCGCATGCGAATATTCGGGACGTGTGGCCGTCGATAAAATTCTTTCTTTGACTGTAAACATAATAATAATTGTAGTAATAGTTGTAACGACCTTCGTGGTCCCGTGGTTGAGCGATGGGCTCACGATCCGGAGGTCCCGAGTTCGATTCCCGGTGGGGACATATAACAAAAATTACTTTGTGGTCAATATTACTATTGAGCCGCCAATACTGTTACTCCCGACAACAGGGTTGATGAGGTTGGTACTCCACCTCACAGCCCACACTATAGAAGACGAAGAGGAAGTACCTTAGTACTAGATCTTTGTTTCTTATTCTGTTGTTGTTGTTTGGTGGTCAAAAATGTATGTCATCATCGTCATCGACCTGTCTAATCCACTTCTGGGGAAAGGTCTTCTGCATGGCACACCACAACAACCAACACTTTCGTTATATATCTGGCTAGCAAACAAGTTTTCCGAAACTGTCTGTTCGTAGGTACCTACCGCAGATAGTGTGACGCAAAGTTGTTCGGACGTGAATATAAGAATTCTCTAGTGCCATAAGAAATCCGGTCGTTGAATTTTCTCTGATTGGCGAGGGTCAACTAACTACTTACAACTACCACTTACACTTAAGGTCTCTCGGTAGTTAATAGATTAATGGCTCTTGTGTGTGGCGATTAGATGACGCTACAGTCCTGTCTTTATCTATTCTACTGACAATTTTGCTGATGAATTAAATCTGAACATAACAGGACTAAATATGAATTAGATAGTGGGGTAAAACTTAGCTTACCTTAAATTTTTATTGTGTTCCGGGGTTAACATCCAGATCTACGACCCCGCGAACAAAATTACCCGTGAACATAGCGTCATGTTTATATTTAACTCCAAAAATAGTCGCCCACAAAAAACTTGGCGACATTGTGTGTTTGTTAGATAACGATATATTTATTGTACTGTTTTGTACCGTCTTCATATATAGCGAAGGTGAGGTGGCGAATCAGCTCGCAGCAAACACTTAAGCCCGATGTTGTCTTTAAATTATGTAGGTACCAGGTGAAAGCCCTCAGCGCATCCTATTTGTCCGTAATCTACAATAAGTTACAATAAGGAGTACCTAGAGTAGAATGTCCTTTCTTGCGTCTGCGCCTCTTCATCATACATGTTCAGTCTGGCATCGTCTCCATAAGATATAAACTTTGTAAATCGTGGATGATAATTCAGTCCCAGTGTTTGTCGTTTCTCTCGAATAGTGTATAAACACTGGTCGTATTTATATTTCCAGCACTTGATACATCCGTTTACATCTGGAATCATAGCTCATAGACATTTAGCTGAGATATTTTCCATTGTGTCGTGAAACTGCAGTTCATCATATCCATCTTAAGGCTTCGAATCAAAAGTTTATTATAATTGTGGTAGTAGCTCTGCTCACCCCGTTAACGAAAAAGTACGGGCGTGAGTTTACTTTCAAACCTATACTTAAAATTTAGTTATATGATGTACTTATAGGTAAATAGTCCACTAGTGGGACGTAGACTGTTTATTTATAGGCAAGTACCTAAAGGTTGCCTGGATGAGATAGCTACCTTAGCAATAAGGCCGACTGTTGTACTATCTAACTGATTATAATTGTTTATTTTAAAATTGATTTTTAGTGCAATAAAGAGTTTTTGTATTGTAAGTATACTAACAAGATGAGAGTAACAAGTTAGTGATTGGATGCGCCTTGCTAACTGGTCTGTGTTTGATGGCGGTCACAGGGCCAGGGTAAGACCGGCACTCGTCATCGACCAAGGTATGCGTGCACCCGCCAGTTTTGCAGTCGAAAAGCCTGATTATACCGTCTGTGAAGCCTGCCGCTACTTCATTCGTGTCTTCTGTGTACTTGCAACACATTATTTCTTTGTTAGTGTCTCTGAAAGAGAATTCATTTTTAGATTAGCGAGAAAAAAATGATATCTAATTTTGCACTCTATGTACGGTATAAGCACCTAGGTACGTTGACTGGTACTTCACGGTTAATTTTGGCACTCAGTTATGTGTAAGTATGGGTAACTGAGCGTGGCTACTTACCTATCCTAAGTTATATGTAAAACTTAATACACACAGTGGCGGTAGATTCCGGGGGCGGGAATTTTTGTAGGTTTGTACTTAAGTATACTTCATTATTCCAGTCCAGTTCGAACGGGGCCCCTTTCATACAATCCTCCGCTTCTGGGAACGGAACGTTATCAGGTACTACGCCTGTATATAAATAGTGCGTTACATAAATTTACCAAAACTTACACAATGGACAACAAGTTTATTTCGCCCTGATAAGTTTGATTCGCATCTTCGTGACGAATTCTCTGTTCTAACAGGGGTGTACTTGTGTGCACGGAAACTATTTCTTTCTCCAGGTGCGGCTTGTTTACAACCGTGTGTGTTATCGCGAAGCTTTTTCTGGCGGTATGCATGCTGGATTGGGCCATAGGGCCCGCCGAAATACGCCTCTGGTGCTCCATGATTATATAAACCTATTTAAACTACGTTATAAACATTACTTGTATAAAACTATAGGTAAAATATGCTGTATAAGAAAATCCTGTGTAAATATGTCACAAAAATTTTAAGTCCAGGCATAGTGTCGTATTTTAACAAGTGTAAAAAGATTTTAATCGGGACGATTTGGCGCATATATAACTGTCCATCTATGGTTAATATCCACGGCACATCACGCTATCAATCGCTATCGGGCGAGCAGAGGTATACATGTAAAACAGAGTGTAAAGATATAGGTACCTTTAATTACTTATCAACAAAGTCACAATCCATGGTAGGTATCCGTTTAACTGTATGCCCACAGAAAAAGAAGCGTAGCGCTGGCCTTGGGGAGAGCGAAACGGGCAGAGGTATCTCCGACTCGAAGGCAAGGGGTGTCCAACTGTCCATAAATGGTGCGCCTGAAAATCCTGAAGCGTATCGTAGACGCAATATAAATAATTAGTTCGATAGGTACGTTTCCAAATACTTGGATAGTCCTTACGATGCTACAAACGATCCCACAAAAAATCGCAGTGTCACGGAATTTATTTATCTCTCTACCAATGACCAAGTATTACACATTCTAATACTTTACTTGGTCTTTGATCTCTACCCTGATTTATTAGGTTATAGTGGCGTACCAGGGTAAAACTCCCCTGGCACTAGGTTTGGTGAAATCGATCACATAATTTAGTATTAAATGCCTGTGAAATCGATCAACGAATAACCAACACGAAGTGTTGCCGACCGATAGTTTTTGATAGAAGCAATGCTAGTACAGTACAGCGTGGTCTCTGAGGCACAGGAAAGTTTCATATCGGCAATGAGGTGCGGAAATAGACGTTTTATTTAATTTAGACACATTGCATTATTGCAATAAATTCCTTCGTGTTTATCGTAAGAATAATAGCTTACATCATCTCTTAATATGCTAGATAGTTTATCAGCGGCAGATAAATAAAACAAAACTAAAACGCTAAATAAATTTTATTTCATGAATTCATGTCAATAGATATTCAGTATTCACACTCAAATTACATACAATATACAATTTATAATGTCCGCTCTGTTAATCAATATTTAGTATAATTTTAGTATCACGGAGTAGCAAATGACGAATATGTGCACGATCATCAGTTGCATGTGCATGTTCACAAGTATTTGTAGTAATGTTAAACAACGGTACCTATGTAGCGTCATGGCTAGTTTTACTGCAAAAGATAGTGTCATATCACATCAAACGGGCTAGTTCTGTGTTTGAGCCCCATGTAAACGGAAAAAGTAAAACATAAACATTCCAAACTTGCCAAAAACCCCGCAAAGGACTAAGCGTGAAGGTAGGTATACCTAAAGTGAGGTAGGTATTACATATTCAAATTAGCTATATTCATATTTTGATGACAATCTGTAGATATAGCTGTTAAAATGTAAGCACTATTATGAGGATTTTTTAAAGTATTTTAGTTAATGTTTTTATTATCCACAGAACATTGAGCTCGCACAAACGACTTAACCTACTTACTTAATAAAAACGCATTGTACATCCAAAAACGTTGGTAAAGTTGAATTTCGATGAATAAAAAATATGCAGGCAAGCAAAATAAATTTTAAATGCCACAAGGTATTTATCGATGTCGCATTTGGATTATTGACTATTTTCATCATCAGGGAATCGTATGAGATGTCTATGCTACTCGTAGGCACCTAGGTATGTACTCACAACATTCTTCTCATTCTCAAGTGACGATTATTGCGGCCTTTTTACATAAATAAGTTTCATACATCGTTGACCCGGTGCAAAAATTCAATTACTTACTTGCAAAACATTTACACAAATCCCACCATAGCACTGCACTCTATTAGACAATAAATAGACATTTAATGTATCTAATTTACAAGATTTACTTAAACTTTTCTAACATCCTCTCGTCGTTCTTCCAAATGCCATGACGCGGAGCACCCAAGTGACCAGTCGACTACAGATAATCTAGCGTTTTTTAAATAGAGCTACTTTGTTTGCACACGTGACTGTTACAGCATACAATATTTTTAAACCAGCTAACAATATTACAATAACTTGAATTCATTTCTAAGGTAACTTAACATTCATAAGTATAATTTGGTTTTTAAAAATGATTCCCTGAGAGGTCTAACTTATTGTCGTAGATAACATGATGTCCAATTTGTCTAAATCAGTAGTCAGACTACATTGAAAAAATATCGACATTTGAAAATTTTAAGTACTTTTTTCAATAGAATCAAAGCAGGGACTTCTCATACTAAATCTAATAAAGGGAAGGGCTTCAAAAGCGGAGACAGGAGGAGTTAAAGTGTTGCACAGGCACCGGCGCAAGGCACTATGTTATGGTGAGGTACCACGTTGTGCAAACTTATTAGGTAGGTATATGGAAAATTAAACTGGCGAGCAATGGCGTTCGTCTAGAGATGATGTAAAGTAGAATTTAAAAATCTTGTACATTTTACGGTGAAGTGTGGGTACTTAGTTCACCATGCACTATACGCCTCTGACTACACTTGGAAATATAGTCGTCAGCTTTATAATGTACATTTTGCAGTTTTTATTTTGCTATGTTCTCACTTTATACCTACCTATGAGATTATTTTTTTACGGAAGGATTAGATTAAGTAATAAGTCTTAATGGTTATGGCAAAAACTAGGTAGGTATATTTAAGTAAGTACGTGTCGAAGCAATATGTGGGTATAACATGGATAGGTTATCATGTGAAACTTTACGTGGACGTCACATATTATGGAGTTAATATACAATGTTTATTAAGGGTACATTTGTGTATCTAAAGCTGGGTAAGATCCCTGTTTATTTGATTCTATTGACAACCAAGCCGTGTAAGCATTATAAGCATTGGACATAATGATTATTAATAACTCGTTTTCAAAATTTTGAGTTTGCACAATTACCTATTATAATATTATCAGCAATATTCAAGATGATATAAATATTACATAATTTAACTTCACAGGTAGGCAGGATTTTTGATGATGTATAGCTCATTTGCAAGCACTTTTTTAATAATTACTTTACTTATCGTAAATTAAATTAACAAAATCAAATTAGACAAGTATTCATTTTAGTCAGTTAAAACAAAGGTAAAAAAAAATATTTCTATAACTTTATCATACCTACTACTACTGTAGGACTTTTTCGAAAAACACTTATTAGTTAGGTAGGTACCTAAGCGAAATAAAAATGTTGTCACGTAATTTGATTTGAATTGATTATAAAAGCTTTCGGGCGAATATTCAAAATCAAAACTTTCAGAGTTAACTAATACGGTGAAATAAGGATTCAACATCGGAATGAGAACAGCTAGAATTTTTTATATAGCTTTGTTTTGTCATTTTCAGAATGAAGAACACGCGAAGGGGGCACGTCTTTATTCTAATAACGAAATATTTTTGAGACTATGAAAAAATATGTAGTACTGCTAAGCGGCACTGTAGAGAGTTGTTAGGAAACAACTGAAGAACTCGCATGTGAGCTATACATACACACCTATATGTTTGCACAATTAGACTGTCCTGTTGGGACATCAACCGTGTAACATCTAAGCTAATCCAATTTAAATTGACTTGTTGTTTTACCTTCAAAATTATACATAATATTGTTATATGCTATATTATGTACTAAACACACAAAATTCTTACATTAACCGACATGCATAAATTAGAACCAAAACAACAAATTGCCATAATAAGTTAATAAAACAAACAAAGTCAAGCGAAAACATACCTACACAAGAAAAACAATTCCAAATATTTTCCCTCAAACTGTTACTTCAAAGTAACAAAAAATAATAAGTGTGAATAAATGGTAAACTATGAATATAAGCTGATTGTGGGTCACACTGATGAGTTAGCAATAACCAAATATTTAAATAAACAGAATATTAATTAATTATAGCAAATAATTATCTATTGTTCCAAATAGATCTTACAGCAAATAGTTTGCAAAAATAACATTTGGTATTTTAATATCTAGACATAATATATATTTATATGTTGAGGTTTTATTTGTACTTAATGATTTGATTACATTTACGAGAGCCAGTCATAATTTTCTCTGTACACAAACCCAGTTTTAAGTTTAAATTTTTCATACAAGTTTACAATACTACTGACACACTAATATTTATAAATTAATCTGGGAAAAAACGACAAATCGTTGTGATGTCACATAATTGTATTGGTGCTATGCCGAATTTAGTAGATCAAACTTAATTTAATTTTAGTTTGACAGTTCTAAAAATAATGCTATCTGTTTCTTACGGTGAGTGCAAGACAGAGATAGAGCTACATTTAGAAATCTCAACTTTATTAATTAAGTTTGTCTTTCAGAATCACCAAATATGGTTAAAATTCCATTAATTTCTTATGGTGTCATATTCTTTGAAATATTTACAGTCTTGAAATTTGTACAACCATCTTTCTGCTTTGTCCTAAATTTATATACAGTGGCTTGATTCAGTGCTGTATAGTTACATATATTCATTTAAAAATAATTTCACACTGAGTCACAAAAATACGCGAACCATTTGTTTAGTCAAAAATAGTCATCTGTTCTCAAATTCTCAATGCTCATCCACCTGAGGAAACATACGTAATAAATTTATAATAATCAACATTATTTGATAAACAATGATAACAATTCAATAGACTTTATTTTTTACTGTACAAGTACGAATGTTCAACAATCTGTTGTTAAATCATACACCTCAACTAATAATTACAACAAAAACAGTAGAAACTTACCAAATCATGATTGGACTAGTACGTTCTAAAGGTCTCATTGGACACACTTTCACTAGAAAAGATAAAAAATCAACAAGAATTGTGATCAAACACCTCCACCATAGCACACCCACAGAGGAAATCATCAAAGCCATTGAAGAAACCGGAAACCAAGTCGAAGGTGAAATTATCACTGCTCGTAAAAGAGGAACAAAGGACCCCCTGAACACTTTCTTCGTAAATATACGACCTCACGAAAACAACGCACGTCTTAAGGACATAGAATTTATCTTCCATCAAAAGGTGAAAATAGAAGATCCCAAAAAACAGCACACCATAGTCCAATGTACTCGGTGTCAACAATACGGACATAGCAAAAATAACTGCATGAGACCGCACCGCTGTGTAAAATGTGGTGGACCCCATAAGACTACCGATTGCATCAAAGATAAAAATTCTCCAGCCACTTGCGCGCTGTGTTCTGAAAGCCACCCGGCCAGTTACAAGGGCTGCAAAGTATATAAAGAAATTCTAGATAGAAAGACTCGCACTAAAAAACAGTACAAAGGAGTGACTAAACCAACTGAGCTTCAAGACAGCACAACAAAGGAAGAACCACGAAGTACTCATACAACGGCATATACTTCTCAAACAAAAGCGCAATACCCACCACTAAAAACAAAATTTCCCCAATCAAACCTGACCACAGCAACACAAGACGATAAGGAAAAAGAACAACCAGCCAACAACAACAGATACCGATCATACGCACACGCTACACTAGGAGAACCAAATAATCTAGAACTCATTCTTTTGAAACAAGCTGAGAAGCTTGATCGACTTATTGATCAAATGGGCACATTGATGGGTCTTCTGACCACAGTCATCAACAAGTTAGCTCGCTAAAAAATGGCTCTTCGTATTGCAACGTGGAACATAAACGGTCTCATAGACAAGAAAGACGATATTAGCATTTTGTTTAATATACAATATCTAGATATCTTACTGGTATCCGAAGCACACCTTACAAGTCAGCCATCAATTACCTTAGATGGATACTGTATCTACACAACACCACACCCAGATGGTACAGCACATGCTGGTTCCGCAATCGTCATAAGAAGTAACATTAAACACCAGTTATTACCAGAATACCAGACAGCAAAAATACAAGCCACATCCATAATGGTGCAAGATAATCGAGGGCCAATAACAATCACATCTATCTATTGTCCCCCTAAAAAGAAACGAGAACCTGAAACGAACGATATCGACTTCAGTCACTTCTTTCAAAGTCTGGGAAACCGGTTCATAGTCGGTGGTGACTTAAATGCCAAAAATACACACTGGGGTTGCCGTGTTACTAATACAAGAGGGCGAAGTTTAAAAAGAACAGCCGAGAGAAATCACTTGCATGTCCTCACTACATGTGAACCAACATATTGGCCCACAGACGTCAATAGACTACCAGACCTAATAGACTTCTTTATACATAAAGGTCTACAAACCCATCACCTAGACATCCAAAGCTGCTACGACACCTCATCAGATCACTCACCAGCCATCCTAACTATGAGTACGACTATAACCAGCTCGCTTAAGAATCCGTACCTTTACAACAAGAATACTAATTGGAACCACTTTGCAGAATATTTAACCGACAATATAAATCTCAAAGTCCCACTTAAGTCAGACATGGATATTGAGAATGCCACTATAAACATAACAAAGAGCATCCAAAAGGCAGCGTGGCTCAGCACTCCAGATTGTAAAACTCGCATAGAAGCAAGAAAACAATCAATGTCGAAATACGTAAAGCAAAAAGTCTTGGAAAAGCGGCGACTCAGACGAGTATGGCACTGTAGTCGACATCCTGCAGATAAAAGGGCCTTTAATAAAGCAGCGGCTGAGCTCAAAAAAGTTATAGCGGAAATAGAAAACAAAACAATGCAACAATACTTACAAAATTTAGCACCTTCAGTTCCATCAAAAAATGAACATTCGCTATGGAAAGCTGCCAAAATTCGTGACAAACCGCAGCATGCACAGCATCCAATTAAAACAAAAGACGGTAGTTGGGCTAAAACAGACGAAGAGAAAGCAGAAACTTATGGAAGGTTCCTGAGAGATGTGTTCGTTCCAAACGATGACTTAGGTACAGATGAAATGGATAGTGAAGTCCAATCGTTCCTTAAAACCGATCTTCAACTCAGTCCTCCCATTCAATGCTGTACACCTGCAGAGGTTCGGCGATTGATCTTTGATCTAGGATTGAAAAAAGCCCCTGGTTTTGATTTAATAACCGCTGAAATACTAAGAAACCTACCAAAAAAAGCAGTAGTCTACATCACGCAACTATTTAATTCTATACTACGAAACTCATATTACCCCAGCATTTGGAAAGTGTCTCAAATAACCATGGTGCCCAAACCTGGCAAGCCACCGCATCTAACGTCATCCTACAGGCCGATAAGCCTTCTCCCGGTGCTGTCCAAGGTCCTGGAAAAAGTTATATCACATCGTCTTCATAAATACATAAACCAAGCTATACCAGATCACCAATTTGGATTCCGCAAAAACCATGGAACAATCGAGCAAGTCCATAGAGTGTGTGACCACATTAGGAAAGCTCTAGAATGTAAGAAATACTGCTCAGGGGTATTTCTTGATGTACAACAGGCATTCGATAAAGTGTGGCACGATGGGCTACTCTACAAGTTGAAGAAACTACTTCCGCATAACATGTATCTGCTCTTCAAATCCTACCTAGAAGACAGAACCTTTTATGTAAAAGTTAACGACGCAACCTCTAGTTTCTATAACGTTAAAGCAGGAGTTCCACAGGGGTCGGTATTGGGACCATCTTTATACTTGCTATTTACAGCTGATGTGCCAGAATCTGAAAATATCATAACAGCAACCTTCGCTGATGATACGGCCATACTAACATCTCACGAAAGCTCAAACACTGCATCACACATCTTACAAACACACCTCAACAAAATTCACAAGTGGATGAAAGACTGGCGTATCAAGGCAAGTGCGGCCAAGTCAAATCACATTACCTTCACACTACGTAATGGTGACACCGCAGCTGTCAAACTTGGAGAACATACGTTACCACATAGTACAGTTGTTAAATACCTTGGATTTTACCTTGATCGAAAACAAACATGGAAATTCCACATACAAAAGAAACGTGTTGAGTTGAATTGCAAACTCAAATCCCTGGAGTGGCTACTCGGAAGGAAATCTAAACTCTCAGTGAACAACAAAGTTTTGATCTACAAGGCGATCCTAAAGCCTATATGGACTTATGGAATACAGCTCTGGGGATCTGCGAGGATGTCAAATATAGAGATACTGCAGCGGTTTCAGAATAATGTGCTCAAGAAAATTGTTAATGCCCCATGGTTCACAAGAATGGATGAAATCCACGAATACTTAGAGATACCCACTGTCAGGGAAGAAATATCTAACACGACAAAGAGATACAAAGATAGAATCACACACCATGTAAACCACTATGCCCAGAACCTTAGCGAACCGCTCGATACGAGACGCCTTAGACGGCTACATATATGGGATAACCTATCACAATAAAGGCTGTCCAACAATGGAAGGACAAGCCTCACTCGACATAATACCATATAAAAGAACTGCTGAAAGTCCAAGGACTGATTGCAAGTTTATATAAAAAAAAATAAAAAAAAAAAAAAAAAAAAATCATACACCTATTAATGTACAAAACCACAGCAGTACTCCTAAATTCTATTTCACACACAGCTATCAAAGATAGGTAATTATGTTAACCTGATATCATACTTATTGGTCAGGTGTGTGCTGACATACCATAACGGGTTTAGATATTTTGCTGGAATCATATTTATTTGCTTTCCAAAAAACACACAGTAAAACTAACATTTAGTATTTACTATGAGGTAAAATAGAAACAAAAGACAGTTTGCTTAGTTCACAAAGTTCACATTAGCAAATTAAGACTGTTATTTGTCACATAACATTAATGTTGGTGGAAATAATCCTAAAATGTGACACAATTATTTTAACACTGAAGTAAAATTAATTAACTGCTTATTAAAAATGTATAGAATTTGAAGTAGGTATGCATGAACATGTGCCATTCTAGAAGTTATTATGATTATCAATAAATTGGAATACTTCTTGAACCAGAATAGAATTTATATAATCCACCACCAAGTGTTAACAATAATTAATATATATATTATATTAACAATGCTATACATACATATTATATATGAAGCAAATGATTGGTCTACTAAATTTCAAAGTTATAATAAATGGATGTGTTACTATAGTTGATGTTTAATAACAATTTATGAAGTATGAATAGGTACTAATGCAACAAAAAATTTGGTTATGTTAATAGCAAATTTAGATAATTTAAATTATGTAATTAACAAACAAAAAGCACAACAATGAGTTAATTTGTTTAAATTATAAACATACGTAAATTTATCTACCATTTGAAAAGTATGTCTATTCCATTTTACACAAGTTTCATTCAAAATATAGTATGGGTATTAAGAAAATCAACAAAACACAAGCTATTCCATAATAAATAAATAACATCAGTAGCAAACTTGGTAAACCACTCTTCACCAACAGAACAACCCAGTTGTATTATATAGATAAAGACAAATGATAATTATCTAATTGTCGCTACAATCACAGAGATTATCATGAGCTTGTTGAATCAGTTGTCGGATCAAACAGAGTGGCCTTGGGACTGGTGCCGTTGTCCCCACTGACTAGACGGTCCCTGAGCTGAGTTACCTTGTTGCATCCAGGAGAGGAAGTTGGGCGGAGCTGGAGGTGCTGAAGATGCGGGACCTGCGAAGGCACCTTGTTCGGAGCCACCAGACTGTATGTTGTTTATAAGACCCCAGCCAGCTTGATTTAGTGCAGCTGCTACTAGTGCTTGGTTTACTGGTAACCCTCCCATGCCAAGTGGCATGCTGCCACCCTGACCTTGTCCTCCTCCTCCAGCAACTGGAGTCTGCCCATGTTGGCTAGACATACCCAAAGCTTGCATGTTTACCATATCCATATTACGACTGCTCCAAGAATTATTGTTTGATGCATTATGTGCATGCCCATCATCATAGCTCCTAGCAGGCAAGTTTCGTTGATTTGAACCACTCTTATTTTGCTTTGGTGATGCATTTGATACATTGACAGATACACCCTTTATTATATGATCTTGACCACATAGACTTTGTGCTACTTCTGGGTCCAAAAATGTTATAAAACTAAAGGCTCTAAATGGTTTTGGAATAAACACATCTGTCACTTCTCCAAACTGAGAAAAATATTCTCTTAAATCATTAGCTGATAATTCCTCAGTGCAGCGCCCAACAAATACTTTACAAGGCATAGATGTAACAGAGCCTTCTTTAGAGTTAGGTATTCGCACGTCACACCAGCGGCCATCAATCATGTGCCTCTGGGCTAACACTCTCATCTGTGACGTGTAAGACGCGAATCTAATGAAAGCGAAACCTTTCGACATACCAGTTTTAGGGTCCCTCTTCAGCTGTGCCATCAGAACTTCTCCAAATTTTTCAAAGTATTCACGCACAGTTTGCTCCGTCGCCTTCCATGGCAGGCCCAGCACTATAAGATCCGAGCACAGGTTATCATTTCTTTTGTTCTTAACAGAAGAAGTCTCAGAGTTTTCACCGGATTTACGTTTATTTTCTTTAGGAAAGCTGCATATATACAAGTGATTACCCCATCCTTCCGGGGGAGGGTACAACCTGCCATCTCTTAACCTTATGCCCCGGATGTTTTTCGTTTCGGGGTGGCGATATTTGAGGCCACAGCAGCCGGGAAACTGCGCAGATACTGTTGTCAGCATCAACGTTCCATCTTCTTCGATTGGTAATTCTATAGGTTCCTCATTTTCGTCTTCGGCCACGGGCAAGTATTCGAAGGACATTATTTCTTACACATGAACAATATTAGATTAAAAATAGATAAAAATAACACTGTTATTATACTTAACACTATACAAATATACAATTTATATTTCGTAAATAAATAAAATTAAACGTCAGCTACGGGTTAGGTACCCATTGCAATTTTTCAAGTTGAAAACATAGTGTGACCGAGTAGTTTTGATCGAATTTCAAGGTGGAGTCAAAGAGGATTTCCAAGGAATATAAAGTATCAAATATTAGTAATCGCGCTTTAATAAAGTAATAGACAGACAACCAAAGACAACTTTCTAAAATGACGTTTTCATTATCGGTGTTGCCTAAAATCCTACCATTTTATGAAATATGAAATAAACGAAACGAGAACGATCGAATACAAGAGTGAATGAATGAAATAATGCATTTGAATGAACGACTGAAACGCGCCTTGTATGAGAAAAAGAAAGAAAAATAGTGAATTGTGTTGATGTGTTGTTTTCAATTTCTGATTTGTTATTTTTATTGTAAGGTGAAATATTTTCTACAATATTTTATGACACAAAATTAACAAATTCTTAAAAGCACTTATTCTTTGTTGTTGAAGTGGTAATTTAAACATAACCTCTAACGAGTTTTATCAGTTTTACTGTAACATTTCTCAATTATTTTCTATGGATCTGTAGGACTAAATCATTTTTAATATGTTATTGTTTTAAATATTTCATGTCTAATCGTGATATTGCTATGGATGATGACTATAAAGAGTACAGGAGAAATAAACCTCAGCAAAAACTGTACAAGCCAGGTAGTGGGCCATTGCGACGAACAAGCTATGGTTTGGATGCAAAAATGGATAATTATGGCGTAGATAATGATTTGCGAGGACGAGACCGAAATCACTATGGATCTCATAACTCTGTTAACGATATAGACGTGGGTGGAGGCCACAGAGAACATTCGGCGACAAACGTACGGCCGAGGAAGCCCGAGCAGCAGCTGTACGTGCCCAGGTCAGCGGACCCGGGGTCCGATAATGAAAGACAGGCTAAAACATCAATGAGGAGTGATAATTCTAGTCAGTATGTCAATAGAAGAATGTCAAACAAACAAGATAAACAAGGTTTCAATACTGGTACAGGGTCTTATACCAGAGGTGCCTCTAGAAGAGAATATTCTTACAAGGATGGTGCAAATAATGATATCAATTATAATAATAGAAATTATAGACAAACATCCGAAACAAGGTCCATATCACCTACACATTGTCCCCAAGAGCAAAATACTGTACACGACCGAAACAGAGACAGTAGGAGTATGGAGACTTCTGCAGGCAGGCACATGTCAGGATCTGGTGGGAAACCACCTTCAGGACGCAGAAACTCAGCTGGTTACCCAGAGGCAGGCAGACCTAAGTATATGGTTAACTTAGATAATATTCCCCCAAGGTTTAGAAAGAAATTTTTGGAGCAATCAGGCCACCACAGTTTTGATAATGTAGACCAAATAAGTAGAGATAGACCATTCCCTAATCATGCACTGCAGCCAAATTACAATCACAATAATCAGTTTTATAACTCAAATACAAATTGGTCGCAAACCTTGCCCTCACGGGGAAGAGGTCGACTCAGAGACAATGAAAGCTTTGACAGAGAAAAGTTTATAAGTACTTATTTGAAGAGTTACGAGGCTCAGAACTCGAGAAGGTCCACACCCAGTAATTCATACATGAATTTGTATGAACCCAATGCAATAGATAATAAAAGTGTACACAACAAACCTGATGCATATATCAATAATGATAGCCCAAAAGAAAGTGATGGTGAGTTAAAAACAATATTTGACCAAAGATTTTATTGAAAACAAACAAACTCTTCAATAGAGTATCTACATATATATTTGTTGTCTTTCAGCCTCTAAAAATGGAATGAGCACTGCTTCCAATGATTCAACATACAATCAGAAGGAAAATCAGAAACATGACACTGATAATGAACAGGATAGTGAAACTATTTCACAAATCTCATCTAATATTATTGACATGACATTGGTAAGGGCAAATAATTATTTTCGTAAACATAGTGTCATAGCATTTCTTCTTCTTGCATATAGTAGACATTGTTTAAATACTCATATTTGTACCACCACTTGTGTAAATACCATAGCATAATAATAATATTGATTACTCTTTAATAAGGTTAAAGGCTTGAATATTTCTTTGTTTGTATATAACATAAATTAATTGTAATTTTTCTTATCTTAAGGATTGGACTGAGGAAGTTGAAAAAACTATAAAATTAGATGATATGTGTGAGTCTTCAACAAGTTTTTGTCAAAGTATGAAGTCATCGGTACCTCAGGATGTGAAACCTGTTGAAGCTCGTGAATCAAAGAGGAGTGGTCGCTCAAGGCGTAGGGATAAACGGTAAGTAATTTAATTAATCCACAATTATAAATTTTATTTGAATTGCAAAGTTTCATGTTTCATATTTTGGTGTTGCATTATTATCTGCTGATAACATGACATAAAGAGCTTACATACACTGGGCACAGGTGTCCCCTCAATCAACCAGCAGAGGGCGTATGGAGTATACTCCACCACACTGCTCCACTGTGGGTCGGTGCCTTCCGAAGCACGGAATCATGTTACCTCCTGATAATTATTACAATTTTATTATTATTATTTCTTTACTACTATTAGAAGTTCAAGCAGAGGCCAGAGGAATTCTGAAAAGAAGTCTGAGAAGAACCGGAAAGATAGTAATGTTAGCAATATTAGCATCTCAGAGTCAGAATACAACAGGAAAGATAGTAATGTAAGCCTTCAACATGAAGCAATATCTGCAAGCCTGAGACAGAGGGAGAGGGAAAGAAGGGACAGCCACAGAAGCAACCGTTCATCTACTATTGGAAACAGCAGGGATGATTTAGACCGCTGGAGGTCATTGAGGTCTTACAGCAGGGAACAGAGCACTGAAGGGTACGAAAATATATATTCTTATATAATTATAACAGTTCAATGTTAAAGGCAGAGTAACATTATAGCAAGAGTGCTGAAATTAGTTTTATTTAGTTTAATTATTAGCAGTAACATTACAGAAAGAGTGATCAGAGAATGTAGTTATTAGTTGTCCATGGATGTCAAAATATTGAAAAGGGATTTCCCCTTTATTTTTGCAGGTAATAGGCTGATATCTAACTTAAATTATTTAAAGATTTTTTTATACATACTTCAATTAAGTTCTAAGGTGGATGTAATCAATCATAAATAAATTGTTTACATATTTTTTTCAGAAGGATAGTATCACAATGTAACAGCAGAGATACATCAGCAAATAGAGATAGTGAAGGCTTTAGAGTGCCTTCCGCTGTATCTAAATCTGGAACATGGTCTAACAGTCAGGTATGACTTGTACATTTCTTCCGACTACCTATATTCCGTTTTTTTTTATGTCAACATTACAGCTAACCTTACATATAGATATTAAAACATAATCATGATCTGTTTTTTTGATAATAGAAGAAGAACAATGGTTCTTGGAGCGGCAGGACTCCGAGTATGGAGCGCGGGCGTCACTCGCCGGCGCCCAGCATAGTGAGCACGGGCGGTGACGTGGCGGAGGCCGGCGGCGCGGCCCCGGAGGCGCGCGAGGGCCGCAGCAAGCGCTCGCGTCGCTCCCGGCCGCGCCGCAAGCACGCCGACACGGCGCCGCCCACGCCGCACCCGCCCGGCGCCACGCCTGCGCCTACCAACATGAACTGGCGCGAGGAGATACTCGAGTCTAAGAAGCATACACACGACAAGTTCGTATAGCTTTCAATATTCTATGGAACTTTTGGTCGAAATAAAATTACAGTATTGAAGAATACTTTCGTCAATTAGTTTCATGCTCGCTCAAAATGAAATATATCGTAATATGCTACATGGTTGCGGTAGTTTATGAAATACTTATGAGTGAATCCATGGCCAATATTTATAATAGGAAGTTGTGTGGGTGGTATTAGTTATTACACAAGCATTATACCCCTCAAAACATAGCATGATGAAAATGACAGCAGGCCAGAGGTGTAAGTACATCAACTACGTGGGCAAGAGATATATTTCGTCTCTTTCGCACTAACGCTATACAGCTTAGTACGAATGAGACGAGAGAATTCATTATTAGGGGTAAATAGATTACTGTGTGCTATGCTTTATATGATTGGTTACTGTTCTGGACGAATCTTTGTTTACACTTGCAGTTATTGAATATCTCTATTGAGTCCAGACTTTCATTCGTTACAGACATTTGGCAAACCGCCACACTTCTCGTAAAGGAAGCACTATCATAATTTATTCTTGCAGCAATGGTTTCTCTGTGGGTACATGTTTACTTATTGATGTGACTTACCTATTAATTTTATGATTGCTATTTCAGACATCAAGAAAATACGCACCAAAGGAATAGACTGAATAGTGCTATGTCAGAGAAGTCGGTAACAGAATCGTCCACCTCTCAACCTGGTATTCTAATATTACCACAAAGTTCTGTCTCACACTTGCAAAAAGATCAAGGGTAAGGGATCCTAACGCTTTCCAAAAATTTTTCATAATATTAAAGTAATGGTTGTCAGGGTTAGGGCAGAGCAGCGCAGGGGTTTAGCGTTGAGGTTGCAGAGAAATAATAAATCACCATATCACAAATACAATAGCTATACTAAAGAAGAGAAAATTAGTATACACATTAGTCAATGGAAAAATAGTAAGTGAAAATAGAACATACAACTGTCATACATAGCAATTTAAATAAATAAAACAGGCAGCAATGAACCTTGCTTTTGATATAGACCTCAATAATGGTTTTAAAAATAAGAATTTCCTTTCAGGCGAGGAGGCTCTGTGGAAACACAAAAAACATTGTTTGACCACCACAATCCATCCAAACCAATAATTGTACAAACTAGTCCTTCTAAAGTAGACATGAGAATGGAAAGAAGTAAGTAAACTTTATTTTTAACAACATAAATACACATAAACATTTCATGCTGTATATTTAGGAACCCGATAAAACACGTGGTATTATTGATTTTTTCTTTCGTCGTGTGGGTTGTAAGGTCCATCGACCTCACTAACCCTGGTGTCAGGATTATTATTGGGCTGCCAAAGTCCTTAAAGGATATGGCTCATGTAACTACTACGTGCTTCAGTAAGAAGTAACCGAACGTGCCTTTTGAAGCACGGGATCATCATTGACGATGAGTTGATAACTTGTTGTTATAGGTATAGTTAAACAGAATTTATCTTAAGATACAAACACAAAAAAAAATGTGCAGGTAGGGACAGATAACTCTGCCTGCATTAATGAACATTATGTTAATGACTTTTATCTATGTTTGCTGATGACTAAATGTGGTACAGGTATCAAGGAGTCTTCGTCTCGTGGTGGCACAGGGTACGAGGTGGGAGACGCAGCGCGCGCGGCGCGACACAGAGCCTTGTTACAAGAGGTTGATCGCGCGGATGCCGTCTTGCAAACACACACGTTGCGCGGCCCACTCGCTTTAGCCGAGCATTGGAATGACGTCATCGACACGAGGTAAGCTGCAAAGAAACAAAAGCGAAATAAATATTAAAAATAAAATATAGGCCGAAGTTTCGGTAAATGTTATGCCACCGAATTTCCAACGCAATACCCTATTTTGTTGACCCCAAATCAAGTCAGCTTAATTTTATTTCTAATTCTATTGCATTTGGACGTGCTTGGCAGCATAACGCACAGTGTTGCCAACTTTTTTTCTCAAATCCACTAATAATCTTCGGGGATTCCGCAGATGATGATTGGTTGGCCGAAAATGTTACTCTTTAGTTGCTGTAGATTTAAGAGTCACGCTCTTGTCGGTGTAGCATTTTCCTTTCTGGTCTATCAAAGGCCAATTATTTGACTTCCTTATACGAAACAATGTTCGCCTTCTCTTTAATGTGTATATTTTTTTCTTGAGCTTCCTAATGAAATAAAAAGTTAACATTTTCAATGACTATCCTTTCGACAGAGATCAAAACTACGAGGTATTTAAAACAATATTCGGTCATATTGCAAGTGTCATTTGAAAGTATCCCAAAGCATACCTTATTCATTTATATGAGCATAATAATATCAGTATTTTATACATAGATTGTAACATATTTTTTTTTACAGGAAATCATTACAAAACGCGTTACAAAGACTTCTGATGTCTGATCTCAAATATTGCCAGGCTGATAACATAGAGCATCATTTTTGGAAAATTTTATATTACAATTTCATAGAAATTTTAAGAAAAAGTTTCACCCAAGTCTCTCCAGAAGATAAGCCGAAAATAGTTAAACTGATAAACGTTATAATAGAAGAGGGGAATACGTTCTTTGAGAGTCTAGTTCAGATGTTGGAGAGGACGTACAAGTTTAATACTGACGACTATATCAATGACAACCATGCGTTGCCTCCGAAAGGGCTAGGCTATGTGGGCCTGGCATTGATCTCAGTTCAGAAACTGTACGTATTTCTGGGCGACCTAGCGCGGTATAAGGAACAAGTGAACGAAACTAGCAACTATGCTAAGAGCAAATTCTGGTATACGAAAGCCCAACAGATCAACCCGAAGAACGGACGACCCTACAACCAACTAGCGATATTAGCTATTTACGCGGTAAGTTATCTTGAACGATTTCCCATATAATTTCCTCATGGTTACTGGAAAAAGTAGCGTGATTAAACGCCATCATTGTAATTGCAGAGAAGAAAACTCGACGCGGTGTACTACTACATGAGAAGTCTGATGTCATCAAATCCCTTCCATTCAGCGAGAGAAAGCTTGTTATCGTTATTTGACGAGAATAGGAAAAAGGTATGTGTCATTTCCATATCTCGGGGCTATGGGGACCTGGACTTTTGGAAGGCGTGTGTGGGCCCGAAGTCAACACGTAGAGGCCCCTTAAGACAATTTAATCTAAATTTTCCCAATACGAGTTGTTCCTTGAAAGGGCGATACTGAAGACGTTTTCTTCTCAAATTCCATAACCTCAACTTTGTAACTTTATAGGGTTCCAGAACCTTACCATTGTCATCTAACATAACATGTTTTTTTACGTCACAACAGTACGAAGCAGCAGAACGAAAGCGTCGGGCGACTCTCGAAACTACCAACAACACGAATGGAGAAGCGGGCAGTAGTGGAGCCCCGGGGCAGAGCCTCCGCCGCGAGGTGTGGGTGCGGCCCAGCGGACACCGCACCACCACACTGCGGCACGACACCAGGGACGAACATCTCGCGAGCATGACACCTGTCGAAGTAACTATCAATATATCTCTCTGTTTTTCAGTCCCAGTTAAAATTCCATTGGGTTGACTCTCCTAATTTATGCTTTGCTAAACCTGCCGGTCTTTAGTGAGAAAATATAACTTATAGAATAAAGATGAGAGCTCCATCAAACTCATGTTTTTATTTTGTTTCAGCTGAACAAAACCTTCATCACGAGCTATTTACACGTCCACGGGAAACTGATAACGAAGATCGGGTGAGTTATATTTTGTATTAGCGTAGTATTTTTTATAGTGGCAACACTAAGGGTGATACCATCAATGCAGAGAATTGCGGACAAACTTGTTACGATGCGTGATAATATAGCCACTTAAGTATCGTAACATAATGTACCAATAACGAAATCGAACACAAGAGTTCGGCGAACATACGTTCGAAAGGACAAGAGTAATATAAAGTGTGTACGTATGCGTTATTGTGTTACAGTAGGTACCAATATAGCCATGCGATATTGTTTCTCGCGAGTCGAGACGAAGTCCTATGTATTTGAATGAAAAGTGAATGACCAGTGTCCCGCGTAATTGTATGATGTTTCAAAGATTGTATTTGTGCCCAGCATGGAGACGTTCCACGAGAGCGCGGGGCAGATGCTGCGCCAGTTCCGCGCGCTGTTGCACCGACAGCCGCTGCCAACGCCGGCCGCGCGGTTGCTGCAACTTACCGCGCTCAACATGTTCGCCGTCGAGACCACCGCAGCTTCGCTTAAGGGTAAGTATTTATACATATATAATTCATGCGTTTTATTTCCCTTGCAGTATCAGTATTACAAATTTAATATGGTTATAAATTTGTTAGTGTTTCTTAACCTTAGTGTTTCAGACATAAATACACAACCACACGCACACACCCTCAACTTCCCTTACACACAGACATACACCCGACATACCTACCACACCCTCACAAATACATAAACACATACACACAATCACATACAAACAAGCACAGAAACAGACATTCAAGGTTATAGGGTTAGTTAGGGTTTTCTGACATTGGTTGGTAGTTTTGTTATTGGCTTTTGGACATGTTATCATTAATTTTAATTGATACCATTTTTCTTTTTTTTCTTTTTATTTTTGCTTTGCATGTCAACTATTTAGTGTTAACAACTAGGGTAAGAGCGAGACATCCCCAACTCAAGCATTAACCTTGGTTCCTGGGGTTGCGTCATAACTTTATGCTGTTTAAAACAAGAAATAAACACTTTTATTTTATTTATTTTATAACCTAGTTCTATATGAGTAATGTTAGTAAGATCCGCCTTTGCACTAAAAGCCCAAGTCCAGGTCCCTCGACGTAGTCCTGTCCTTTGCTAATCTAGATCAGATACTTTCTGCAACTTGGGTTATGTCATCACCATATTTCTTCAATGGTTTATCTCGTGTCTTAAATATGGGATGCCAGTTTGTAACAACTTGTGATCACTTATTGTTGAAGGACGTAATATACGATCCCGACGACACGATTAGCCATACAGGCAGCCAATCAGCTCGCAACACCAAACACTTCAGGACCCCGATACCAACAAAAACAATTTCCCTCAATCAGCGCTTATCGCTATCGACCTACTAGGGTCAATTAATTCTTTCTAATATTTTTCCTCTCAGACGAAGTCCTGAGCCGAGGTTCGCGCCCAACTGGGCACCCTTAGGCCTGTTGTCTTAAACGTTGTACCGGGTGAGAGCCTTCAGGGTCCGGCCAAGTAGTTAATGCCATCAGCGGCAAATCTACAATAAGTCACGTCAAAAAAAAAAAAAGAAAAAAGATCACTTATTGTCTGTTACCCTTTGTATGTGACCTGCCCATTTCCATTTTAATGCCAGTATTAAAAAATACTAAAATTTTCATGAGTTTTCTGACAGGAAATTCCACTTGATATCGACTCAGAATCATGATCTGAATCATCCCCTTCAGTATATTCGTTATGGTGTCACTAACACCCATACGCGTGGGTGTAAGTGACATCGTAACAAATACTGATTAGAGCAGCTGATTATTCTGAGTTAATATCAAGTGTAATTTTCCATCGCAAAAGTATAGAATTGAAAATAATTTATAAAATATAAAAAAAAAATCATGAATTTTGCGACGGAAAATTCCACTTGATATTTAGGTAAAATCATGATTCGAATCATCTCTCTTACTATTCGTTACGATGTCACTAACGCCTTGTATATATTTATATCACACAAGTAATGCCTTGTTCACGCGTGGTAAGTAACCTTGCACTCGATTCAGTCTTCACATCTTCACACGTAATAAAGTATGGCATTACCCACAGATTTATTCGGCAGTTGTGAACAAGGCATCATTTCTAGTACTCACAAGAATAATTATAGCCACAATTGGTTTTCAACTCCTAAGGGTAATTGACAGATTTTAGTTCATCCATCTGCTTATGTGAACGTGCTGAAGATATATCTAAACTCCGTTTTTCAATATTCCATCTAATATCAGAGATAATAATGGTTATTGTCTATGATGGGAAATGTTCCGCATCGTTCTTACAAAACGGCTCGTGACTTGCATGGTACTAGCAATATGTGACGTCACCTTAATTTTGGAAGGCTGTAACTGTTACATTTTTCAACGAATTTTGATTCTGTTTTCACATTTGATTATCAACTCGTGTCTATTATAGAAACTTGTCAACTACATTAAACATACCACTGTTGCCAGCTGTAGATCGTCCATTAGTTGCAGAGCATATAATCCATTTGTAGATGTGTCACTTGACGGTAAATAGTGACGTTACTTTAAGGGGCACGAATACCTAGTGAACGTGAATTAATCCAGCGTATTGGAAAATATGTTATTTATTATTAAAACCTGTTAAGGCTATTACCTCCTCGCTCAAAACAATAAAACACAAAGGCCAGAAGGTTAATTTGAATTATCAATTGCTTAGTTTATTTGTATAGGTTCGCGCCCCACGTCTTATAGTAGGTATTCATTAAAATACGCAATCTTCAACCCTGAATTTACTATTTCTTCGAGGTGCTGGAATGGAGTAGGTTCTATCCATTTCTCATAACATGCCATAAAGTTCGGCGCTATACGTGCATCTTTATGGCGCTTTGTTGGTATCTGCCAACAGCCACATAGATTATTAGAAAGACTCCAGCAGAAAAAGTTCCCTGTTCATATGATAACTAGATATAACATTTTGCCTAATGTAATGTTCCGTGATAGCGAAGGACATCTATCGCTAATAAATGTAATTCAAATTCAAAAAATTCTATTCCGTAGGTAACACACACACAGTCTATAAATACATTTTACATAACGAACGTCTCATCCGTCTAAAACTATTGCAGCTTATCACAACCTTTACAGCGGAGGAAAATAAGCTGCAAGAAAATCCTCGGTACAGGGCCCTAGACGTTCTTAAAAAGACATAAAAAAATATTATTAAACAATAAGGATAAAAACTCCCTCCCCGGTTGATTCAGAGGCCTGTGCCCAGCAGTGGGACATATATATAGGTTGTTTATGTTATGTAAGGATAAAAACTGCATATTTCTCCTGTCAGTGTCGCTACTGTTGAGTGTTCTTAAATTTTCAGTTTCCCATACTATTTGAGTAAACAAACATATTGTTTTGGTTATATTTTTACACTATAACCTAACTAAAAAAAAGACCTAACCTAAAAAAAGTTTAACTGCAAAATCATAGTGTTATTCCCTAAAGATCGGAAAGAAGAAAACTTAGAAAAACTTATTTTCAATCAAAACTGCCTTTTTCCAACTGGCTGCTTTTCTTTTAGTAACTCATCCTTCACACGGGATACACTCCACGTTGCTTCACATTTTATAGCAATTTATCACGAATTTTAGCTGAACAGTAAGGAGATCTGTCAAAATTTAGGAACATTCAACAGTGCTGCCGCCTACATTTGAGCTTCTAGTTTATATCCTCATTCAGTAATTTGGCTGCCTAATAACAGTTCCCAGACAGTTAATACCATGCATTATTTTTTTACAAAGTTTCTGTTTAATCACAGTCTTCAAAGTTTCCATTTAATATAACAGTAACCATAATAGAATTGCGAAATCGGTATATAAAGCGGAAGTTGATGGTTGGGCTGGCAGAGGAAGACCTAGAAGGACTTACATTGACCAAATTAGAGATGTCCTTAGAAAAAGGTTTAGTACGATCTACTCTGAACCGGCGTGCATGTATGAAGCGATTGATGAACGTGTAGGACGCAAGAGAAGTGTGTCAAGATCGAAGCAAATGGAATTCTATAGTATCTGCTTACCCCGGTGGGAAATAGGCGTGAGTTTATGTACGTATATACATCTGTATATACTGTTGTATAACAGTAACCATAATAAATAATGCTGCGGTGCGATGCGATGATAGTTCTATCGTTTATTATCGAGTAATTAGTGTTGGCATAATAATTGTCAATCATGAATTCCCAAGTGTATGTAGTTTAATAATTACCTTGATTTTCACATGATTTTCAATAAACGAAATATTACCATCGGGGATAAGGCGTATTTTTGCTTGTGTAACTGGTTTGAAGTAGCATAAAATTATACTATTGTAACATTGTTAGTTCTGCTCGTGATGTAGATTGTATTCGCTTTAGATTATTCATTACAATTTAGGAAATCCGAGTTTGTACTAAAATATTCTTATGCCAGGCAGACAGACGAAGAGTTCTAACGGAGCGTATTAATAAAAAATCAATACTAAAGTTATTGTTGGAGACGATGGTAATAAAACCTCTTCGAGATGTTCTTAAATGGGCTGTATTGAATTAACTAGGAAATATTTACATAAGAAGCAAGATAAGAAAAATATGCCTCGTCGGCAAAGTCCATGGCGTAAGTCCTGTAATATTGCCATAGCAAAATATATTATATATATCGGCTATACAGGTTATGAGAAGCTGCAGTAGTTTTAGGCAGATGAGACGTTCGTTATGTAAAAATTGACGATTCAAAGTGTAACTATGTTACTTACTGAATAAAGATATTTTTGAATTTGAATTACAGTAATATATATAAGACTTTTGATGTTGCCAACAGTTATATTGTATGAAAATATTTTATTCATAGCCCAAAAAATAAAATTAAGCGTTTCAGGTTGTTTGTTTGTCATCATGCAAATGTAGCAGTCGATTAAGGGATCACGTCGCTTGACTACACAGTTCATCATATTGAGATAAAGCTATTTTTAACTATATGGTTATAATTGTATGTCTCTTATGACATGTGTTTTTTTTAGTTTATGGCAATGGGTCGCTTAAGAATACGACCATTCTGCCAGAGTCGAAGTGATAAGAAAACAAAGTGAAAAAAATTGACAGAATTGATACTGGTAGAGAACTGCAACAAGACAGAACAAGACGTCATAAAACGTTTTTCACACAATATTGTATTTACGTATACAGGGTGTTAGTGACATCGTAACGAATACTAAGGGGGATGATTCAGACCATGATTCTGAGTTAATATCCAGTGGAATTTTCCGTCGCAAAATTCATGTTTTTTTTAGTTTTTTAAATTATTTCTAATTAAATACTTTACAGGTGGAAAATTCCACTTGATATTAACTCAGAATAATGAGCTGAATCATCCCTCTCAATATTCGTTACGATGTCACTAACACTCCGTGTAAGTTACATACAGATAGCCATACAAGTAGGTATGGGTGTTAGTGACACCGTAACGATACTGAGGGGGATGATACAGACCATAATTCTGAGTTTATATCATGTGGAATTTTCCGTCGCAAAATTCATTATTTTTTAAAGTTTATCAAAATTATTTTCAATTCTATACTTTTGCGACGGAAAATTCCACTTGATATCAACTCAGAATCATGGCCTAAATCATCCCTCAAAGTTTTCGTTACGATGTCACTTACACCCTATATATTTACAAATTAGTCCGAATGGAGGGAAGTTAGTATACAAGAGGAGGAATTTAACATTTATAGGTGTGGGGATTTTAGGGGGAGGAATATCATAAAGGACTTGTGATTTCGCGTACTCCAGTAGGTATCGCATGCATGAGTTCATTATGCCACCTATGCTTTAACTATTTGAACTCCCAGACCGAAGCACGCTGATTAGACTCGCTAAGCAAATGCTAGTGAATCGCAGTATTATAATGGCGCAAATAGTGTTTACATTCTGGAATGCTTTTATGTTTTCGTAACTAAGCTTCCGAAATGACCTATTTTTGGCACTTTCTGTATGTTGAATAAACGAAAAGACTACACATTGTCGATATTTTTTTATGTCTAGCTAGACAGGCTAAATTAATTAAAGTTACGGGTATTACGATCAATATATTGAGAATCAACAGTTAATAGAGTTAATAAAATTTTAATTATTTAAAGGGATAGATATTTTAATTGAAACGAATTCAAAATTATGACTTATGAGTAGTTATGAAACATAAGTGATTTTGAATTTGATCTGTTATTCCGCACAGAACTATAAAATTACTTAATTATTGTTGGCACCGTTAAAAAGAACGGAGAGAACAATCAATAGGGAATTATATGCAATAAACCATAATTAAAGAACCAGTTCGATATAAACGTTCAGCCGTGAGAATGCGTCTAAAGATAGGCCGTTATAGAATTTCGGCGTCAGTTATTTCATATCGAAAAACTAATCTAGATTTACCGTATTCTCTACGATGCAATAAATACAAAATAATATTTGTAACATTTTTGATATATGTTACGTATATTGATATAAAATGTTATAATATTCCAATGAATTGGAGGAGAGTGGCGCAGCGGTAAACGCGCTCGGTCTGCGATTATTGAAGTTAAGCAACTTTCGCAAAGGCCGGTCATGGGATGGGTGACCACAAAAAAAAAGTTTTCATCTCGAGCTCCTCCGTGCTTCGGAAGGCACGTTAAGCCGTTGGTCCCGGCTGCATTAGCAGTCGTTAATAACCATCAATCCGCACTGAGCCCGCGTGATGGTTTAAGGCCCGATCTCCCTATCCATCCATAGGGAAGGCCCGTGCCCCAGCAGTGGGCACGTTAATGGGCTGATGATGATGATGGTGAGTAGTTTTTGTACCGCGCTGTATATGGTACTGCGACTACGAGTTATAGGGCAATGGTCTCTGCTCTGATATGAACATATGTTTTACTGTTTGACACATGTGACGATTGATACAACATTAATAATTATACGACCATTAGATATAATTTGCACAATGTTATTTTAATTCTAAATATTATTTTGTTTGCTTTTGATACGTATTATGAATCCTGGATTTTTATACAAATCGAATAGATAAAAAAAATGTTGTATACAGTATTTCTTTGTCCCGCGATTGCATGTCGCATACTCCGTAATCATAATTCCGTTCCGCATTCTCGTTACTTGCTAATCATCGTGACCATGACAATCATACCCCCTCTTAGCTCGAAATTTTATGGTACGTAACGAAATACTTGCGGTTTTATTTGGGACTATGAAAATAAACTGTGGTAATTTTTCCGTGCAAAGACCCCGCACGTGTTACAGTAACAAAACCACAATTTTTTGATCAACATTATATAAAAACGTATAAAATGATTTGCGGGATGCCTTACATTATTTTGTGTCTACGCTTTTTGAATAATACACATAAAATATAGAAGTTTATTATTAGTTCAATAAAATGTAGCCATGTGTTATTATATTCCTGAATATCATGTTTCATCCCTTGAGTTAATATCAAAAAGTGGAGCGTTTATGAACGTAAGGCTGATAGTAAAAAATAAAAACATTCCACAAGTGAAATGTAATGGCGTTCACGTATTGCTTTTATGAAATTAATATACTCGTACGTATAATGCAAGCTTGTAAATGTGACTATTTCCTGCGGCTCCGTCCGGGCGCAGTAAAGGTTTGTAATTACAAATTACAAGTTATCGGAGGTTGATGCACTGCTCTCGAGGCTCGCAGCCCGCCGCCGCCGCCTGCGCGCGCGCCTCACAAATGCACACATTTGACGGCGCAGGTTCAACAAACTGACGCGGCGACGGCATGGTGACGACCGCTCTTTTACGCCATTACACATAATGATATTTTAAATTATTATAGAAAAAATAATGTATACAAGCCCCTTTAATTATGCCTTTCGGCAAGACGATGCTCTTTAGCGAGATAAGTTTTTGCGGAATTTTCCTGGAACGATTCTCTGATAACTGTGATTTTGCGTAATATGAAACTTGGGGGCGAGATAAACAGTTTAGACCTTTTTATTGTCCTGGAAACCATAGAAATGAACCTTCGAGGTCTCTACGTTCTAAACTATCTAAAATTATGTTAGATTAATATTCAACGAAACTATTATTATTTTGATTATTATTCACTTATTAAATTCATTGGTTTACATTGCAACTTTACTGCCATGAAAATAAAAGTACAGTTTCGCTTTTGCTAAAAAAAATAAGCGACTAAGAAATAAATTTAATTTTCAATAATCAAGTGCATCTCTTGATGTGGAACAATGGTTATTATCTGTCACGGGGATGGAGGTAATGGTAGCTTACGTTTATGGAGAGGCACTAGTTAGAATAGTGGGCGTATAACATTTGCAGGTGCAATCCGTGCAGGGTATTTTTAGCCGGGGCTATTTATACCGGACCGGATCGCGCGGACTTGAGCTGACCTTCCACGACGCTGCCGGTGTCGGTGTTAGCATCCACATCCTGCGCAACCTTCATCTAAGACGCGCCTATGATTTATTCCCCGACCATCATCACGCCTAACATAAAGTTTGCAATTTGCTTTAACCTCGCATCTCATGCGTTATTCATTCCTTTAATAACAGATTACTGTTGCTAAGTTCTACTCCAGTTACACTTTGATCATGAATCTCTTAAGGGGTGTTACTGATATCGATGATTTTATAAAAGGCATTTTATACCTTCTTGAAAATAGGTAACAGGGGGGTTAAAATAGCCACATCGAAGCAATTCATCTAAGAAAACAATATTAGATTTGAAATTTGCGCATATAAAAGTAAGTGCGCAATGCAAACAACTGTCAAACAGCGATATTGCTTTCTTAGATGAATTGCTTCGATGTGGCTATTTTAACTCCCCAGTTCCCTTTTGAATAGACAGAAGGCGAAATGACTAGTGCAGAATAATGCAGAATAACACTTGAAGTTCAGCATGTTTGTCTTCTGACTGATTGTGGCTCTGCTTACATTCCCAATTGTTTATGTTATTTTATGTTAGTGGGCTCAATTTTCCGCATTTGAACTCTAATAGTCCATTATGCGTGCTGTTGTTGAATATGTAAGCCAACCTAACTTCTTCCATAAGCTCAGAAGCCTCCTGGAGGCTTCGCGAAGCCTGTGAAATTCCCTTTTGTTTGTAATATCTATCGATCTATCTATATCAGTCTAAATTGATATCCAATTTTGGACGTAGACCTCTTCCATGTACTTCTACTTTCGACGATTTTGGGCCATCGACATTCATGTTTGTAACATGTTAGTATATTAATCAACAATGTATTATCTGCGTGACTAGACGGCAGCAGCGGCGGCGAGCGCTCAGCGTGGTTGCAATGCGCACTCGGCGTGTCTCTGCTCATGTTCGGCGCGATGCTCGAGCGATGTTGCGCGCTGCTGCCCGAGCCGGCGCACACGCAGCAACACGCCGACGCGTTACTACTGCTTCCTGCTATCAAGGTATGCTGGGAAACTAGTGTAACCATCTTTGAAATGTACATAAGAATAATTGTCGCCCTGACACCAACTTATTTTCTTTTGTGTCTTGAATGCAAAATGAATATGATCATTGAATAATAAAAGCACACAAGTGCTGTTATAAAAATAGTGTCATAAACATATAAGCCTGATCATAATGGATAAAAGAGGAGGTTGTATGTATGGCTAAAGTAACTGCCGAATTTCGCACTTTTAAATACTGCATGTTTGGGTTCTATTCATCTGTAATCTAAACAAAATCTCCGACTACAAATATGTTCTATACATTAAAGCTTTATTCACACAGAGTACGGAAAACGGTAGAACCCCGCGTCTAGGCTTTCCCGGTTCCGTGTCCAGCAAGCTTAAAGAGTTTTACTGTGTATTTCATTTGCAATTAAACGTCTGTTTATATTATTAAGGTAATATTTGTAATGTCCTGTCCCGGAAGGGCGAAGGTTAGAATTACAGCAAAATTATGTAATATCTTATATTACATTAGCCGTGTAGTATACGGGATAATAAAATACATTGGTTATTACAGGCGTGGTCCGACTGGATGCTATGTCACAGTAGCGTGTGGAACCCACCGCCTTCCTTTGACAACTTTCAAATCGAGTAAGTACTGGACAAAGCATTTTCTGCTACTTTATTTTCGTTTGAATCGTCTGGCAGTAATATAAAATTACCAATAAACACCATACAATTGCTTTCTTAACAGTTTTACTGTACAAATATGGTGTTTATGGGTATCAGAATTAAAACGTAGTGTTATTTTTGTTCAGAAGCGAAACGGATCCATGGGATTGGCTCGCCAAGCTCATGAACATCCTCGAAGAATGCGACGACAAAACGATACAGTTTGAAAACGAAATGAAGGAAGGTGAGTTATGGTTTTATTTAATTTTTGATTTAGATTTCCTCCACTTCATCGCCGGATACTTCATTCAAAAATCTCATCGTGGACCGCTTAACGCGTAACTGCGAATGAGACAGACAATTCGCGCTTTCTGTTACTCCTTAACGGCTTACAGTCATTTAAGACTAAAGTAAGGGGGCGGCATCCCGATACGATTGGTGCGGGGGGTTACCGTTTTATACATGGTATTTATTATTTAGTTAAAGTGTTATTTCTTTTAAATCTGCGTTGTCGAACTTGACTTTTTGAGCATAGGACTTCATCTTCTGGCTTGAGGGTTCTAAGGTCTACGATAGACCTCATCAACTCCAAAGTCAGGGTGTCATTGAGCCGCTAAAAACCTGCAACGCGGCTCTCTGGGTACCCTCTGATTATGACTCTTCGTATCAAAGATCGCACATCCGGAAGAACGGAGTGCAAATGACAACACAACTTCACTTTGCTAGTTTAAAATACTCGTGACTTTGTACTTTGTTTGTTTGTACCTCAGGATTATCATGAGATAAACGTTCATTGTGTCAGGTTACGTGGTGGTGCGTCTGCCCGAGGACGCATCGCTGGCGGGGTTCACGCCGCTGATGTACATGGAGCCGGCCGCGGCGTGGGCGCGCGCCGACGCCAGCCTGCCGCCGCACGCTGCAGAACACACGCTGCGCACGCGCAAGCTGCTCTTCTTCGGCACCGAGTGAGTAACCTATATCTGACTTGTGTCGCGGAAAATGGTGAAGAAAGGGATTTTTGTTCGTGTCACCGCAAAAATATCCGAGAATATTCTCTTATAAATATCCGGTTGGAATATATGTATGTTACATCATCATTGGCCACAGCATCTATCGTAGATGATTCTTGCAGCACTTGTGAGTCTACGGGTTCCCGCAGCGCCGCCGATGACTATAGAGCCCTATAGCAGTGCGGCATTTCTTGCCACATCGTTCGCACACAAAACGCGACTCCTCAGGAGGTGGTAAAGCACGACGGAGACGTTTTCGCTTCAGGTTTACAAACCTACAACTAAAAGCGCAAGCAATAGACACATTAAAAAAGGCGTACCAACATGAAACCAATTCCTTTTATGATTCGGTTAATAGAAGGGGTTATAAATATCGGCAAAATGATACTGTGTTGAATTTCATTTAAATATGTTCTTATTTTTTTTTACATTCAACAACATAATATAAAAAGATGAGAACTTGTCAGTTATAATTAGTCAAATACCATGCAACAGTGATTCTTAAACTTTATCGACTACAGAAAAATATATTTTTAAAAGCCTTTTTAATTCTGAAAGTATTCATCCTTTTATCATGTTTTAATACATAACCTGTCAAAGTTCGCCGTACAAAAGTCACGTATAATTTATGTTTGTGTCGTCGCGTCGTTATCAATATTTATTTATCTGGTGATAATTTAGCGGAACTCGAAATGAATTTTACGTGTTCAATGAAAAGCATGCAATTTATTTTTTGAATTATGTAACGAAATATACATATAACAAATTATATATCTGAATTATGGAACGAAATATACAACGTAACGGGTGAAATGAAGTTGCTGTAATGATAAAAAAAGGTGGTTATAAGATACGTTATAGTACAATAATAATGTACATGGGTCGCTCTTCTTTTTTATTGACAATGATAAGTTAAGTTATATGTTTTACAATTGTATTTGATCTTTCCATTGTTCAAAAATATAGTTATCTTATTATACTCAAATACTAGCACAATACTAATCGGTTCCTCGATTAGTGATTAACGTAGCTTGATCGTTTTTCACAAAACTCAGTGACAGATGAAAAGGGCCACTCTGTCACAATATTTTTTTGAAATGCCTCTGCAAAGAAAAGTATGTTACCAAGATAAAGAGAAACAATAATTAATCCGGTACAGACACATCTTTATATCATGTTTTAAAATATTTATTGACGTTATAATTTTAAAGATGTTAAATCCGATATACTGAGAAAATGTCTTTTTATTATCGATAAAAAAGAAGAATGACCCACCTAAAGTATATCATCATTATTGTTCCGGCTAAGTAAAAATGGCATTCGAGACAGGCAAATCTAAGTCACGTCAGAAAAAAAACATTCTATTAAAAACTGTTCGGCCCCCTCTCTGTCAACCGAAGGGGTATATTGAATATTTAAACAAAGTGCTTAGAAGGTGTTTAAGATCAAGTTGAATCCATTGCTATAATCTTTGAAACTAATGTCTGTTTAACAACGGATCACTTAACTTGTCATAGAATCACTAACTTAATACTACGTATAGAACGGCAACTCTCCGCTCCCCACCAGCGGCTGAGCAAGGTTTACCTCACTCGATCTTACTTTAGTCTACAGTCGTATGGGCGTCACATGGCACACATACAGATAACGATGACGTCAATGTGTAGAGTCTATGTAAAATGAGGTTTTTTTGTATGGTGTCCGGGGTGTGACCTAGTCAGAGCCGACAGTGCTCTCCATTTGTGCCTCCAAAGAGTGAACGCCGCCCGAGGCAAATGTACCATACCTCTCTTCACTTCAAAAAGAAACATTCGCGCATCACGCAAAAAGTAATTGATGGGCGCAAAAAATAATTGACTCAATTTGATGGGACTTTCGCTGATTCACTTGTTACGATTTAGGCCGGTTCAGCGATTTAGGTCGGTACAAATTCGGCTCGTGCGTACACATACACTGGTCTACAACGACCAGCTCGCGCCCAGCGTTTGCGGTCCTGTATAACCAACTTCCAAGGACGCCCAGCGTTCGTACGACAACGCGTCCACAGTGCGACCGGCCTTAGGCGGGCTTAGCTTATTAGTGATATCGTAACGAAAACTTCGAGGGATGATTCAGGTTATGATTCTGAGTTGATATCAAGTGAAATTTTCCATCGCGAAAGTATAGAATTGAAAACAATTAAAAAAAAATACATGCATTTTGCGACGGAAGTTTCCACTTGATATTAACTCAGAATCGTGGTCTGAATCATCCCTCTCAGCATTCGTTACGATGTCACTAACAGCCTGTATATATAAAACGAAAGATCACTCACTCACTCACTGACTGACTCACTCGCTCATCACGAAATCTACACGTGCTAGGAGTCTTAAATATTCCATGGGGGTTGCTTTTAGGGTAGGTGCTCACTAAGACCAGATTTTGGCAAATTCAAGTCCTAAGGGGGAAAGTTTGTATGAAACTTCTTTAGTTTTAATAGGGTTTCACGCGAACCAAGTCGCGGGTAACAGTTAGTTAAATATATGAATTTGTAGTAGAAACTGGAGGGTTAAAATGGCCACATCGAAGCAATTCATCTAAGAAAGCAATATTGCTTTTTGACATTTGTTTGCATTGCGCACTTACTTTTATATGCGCGTATGTCAAATTGCAATATTGCTATTATTCTTAGATGAATTGCTTCGATGTGGCCATTTTAACCCCCCTGAACTGGCTATCCTTGCTCTTCTCTGTCTTTATTTACCCTATGGTCTCAGTCACCAGAATAGTCGCTTCTTTTCTCGAATAATCTCGGGTGGAACCTTCTAGTAAAGAAAAATAAGAACGATGCTATGCGTCAGAAAAGGATGCCGCTAAAAGGAAAAAAATACGATGACATTACATAAGTCTTTGCAGAATTTGTTTATGCGATGTGACATTGTCAATCCGTAGGTACCTGGTGGGCGTGGAGCCGCCGGTGCTGCGCCTGGAGTACCCGGCGGGCGCGCCACCGCGCTACGTCAGCGCCGTGCAGACCGCGCCGCAGCACCTGCCCGTGTTACACCACTTGGTAAGCTACATTACACATCATCATCATCAGCCGTACGACGCCCACTGCTGGGCATAGGCCTCCTCCAAGGATCTCCACGACGATTGGTCCTGTATATTACACACTAATTCATATTTACCAATCTAACGGTGGGTTAATGTTCAATCCAAACATTAAACAATCAATCAACTTTGGAACATACACTGACGGAATATAAGTTTGTGTGCAAATGTCATAATTATTATATTTGGCGATTAGGTACCTTTTCTAAGCATCCTTTAAAGTATATATCGCGTCTACAAGTTAAACCGTTAAATTGGTAAATATCTACATTTTAATAAAAAAAAAGCATTACAACATGTAAAGTCGTAAGACCCTTGAAAATCCAAACCTAATTGTTTAACTATTGTGTCTGGAAATCTAGGCCTTAGGAGGTTAGATAGCGGATATCAACTAACCGAGGGTGAATGCTTACAGTCAGAAGATTCAGAGGACGAGACAGCGAGCGGGCCGGCGAGCGGGCCCACCAGTCTGGGCGAGTGTAGCGACGCGGCCGACGCCGACGAAGCCACGCGCAAGCTGCTGCGGCGTAAGGAACAACTCGAGTCCAGGAAGGCCACCCTGGAGAGACGCAGGCAACGGATGAATGTATGTTTTGGACATTAAATCAGTATTTTTACGTCATAGTTATCTGCTGAACAGTTTTATGAGATCTTGTCTAGTAGGTGTAGTGGGAATCCCCAATTAGGTGAGGAAAGCTATAAGATCAGACAACTTGCAGCCACATTTGATACGAACTTCGTATTATGAAGCCCTAGGACGAATATGGTGCACTGCATGGTGACAGGTGTTCAGCATATTGCTCATATAACGATCTTAATTCCTTTTTTGTTTTTTACATGGCTGGGAAGATATAAGCAGTTGAACGTGTTCTATGTTTTTTGTTATATTGCATCTACTCGTAAATCGCCTTTATTATTTTTTGAAAAGGGGGCAGAAAGTACGGTACGTCATAAAAACAAACGGGAAGTATGAAAATGTTTTCTCCTCACTAAAAACGGGAAGAAACATTTTACGGAAATTCACTACCTCTCGCTTTTTACTCTGCTCTTTTTTTTACCAATGTTTGCTCCTTTATAGGAGCAAAAGCTGCTGCTGCTATTGGCTTATGCCAATATAGTAGCAACTTTGTAATGTATGACGTTGTGTTGCACAGGAGATCCTCCGCGGCGGCTGGGTGAGCGTGGAGGTGGAGGTGCGGCCGCGCTGGCTGGTGCCGGACACCAACTGCTTCATCGACCACCTGCAGCTGCTGCGCGCCGTCGCCGGCGCCGCGCTGCAGCCCTACCTGCTGGCCGTGCCGCTTGTTGGTCAGTATACCCCTATGTTACTGCGTACTACAAAATAAACGTAACATAAACAACTTATAAACATCAAATGGAGGGGCTCCTTTCTCCTACTTTTGCTGTGCCCTTAAGGATTCTTAATGATAATTATTTTATAATGTCACCTGTACCTTACATTTTAGAATGGCATTAAAGTAATCGAAAAAGTCATTATATATTGAAAAAGTATTGAGAATATTAAATAATAGTTGCTGAGTAAACCGATTTACGCAAAGAAAAATTTGGTTTGAAGGTAAAATGAATGGCGACAGTGAATAAAAATATCACCTCTGCAGGCAGGCCCTTTTGATTAACCGGATGAGTTATCCTCTAAGATTGTAGGATGATTGTAGGAAGAGGGTAGGAATAGTGTAGGATGATGAAATTTTGCTTTATTCAGACTCAAAAAGTAAAAATTTTTTCTCAACAGTGATGACGGAGCTAGAAGGGTTGAAGCGTTGCGCGCGAGTGGGTGAGCGTGCGCGCGCGGCTCTGAGCTGGGTGTCGGGCGGCGGGGGCGGGGGCGGGGGCGCCGTCCGCCTGGCCACGTCCCGCGGCAGCCTGCTGGCGTCGCGCGCCTTCACCGCCGAACAAGACACAGAGCGCGGCACCAACGACGATAAAGTGCTCTCCACTGCGCTCAACCTTCACGCCAATCTTGCCGTCGAACCAGGTCATCATCATATCCTAAAGCATAACACATCACATCTCCAAGTTATTGCGGAATCGCGGGAATATTGTGCATATTATATGAACTGGCACCATCGTCAGTCAGAACCCGTTTAGGCCCCTTGGTCTACGCCAGCCACATTAAAGCTATTCATCTAAAAACAACATGACAATTTGACGTTTGCGCATATAAAAGTAAGCGCGCAATGTCAATAAAAGTCAAATATCAATAAGGCCTTTTTAACTCCCCAGAAGTTTACCTGACTTAACAAGCTTTGTGCGTTGCACTCCTAAAACCCAAGTGGGGTGGTTAAAGTTTTGAAAGAATATAGCTTTATGATGTACAAACATCGTTATAACAGAGTTCCCTTCCAACAGACACGCGCGGTGACGACGGAGCGGACAGCAAGTGCGTGCGGCGCGTCCGCGAGGTGGTGCTGTTGACGGACGACCGCAACCTGCGCGTCAAGGCGCTGGCCGCCGAGCTGCCCGCGAGGGACCTGCCCTCCTTCGTGCAGTGGGCCGGCTTAGACGCCACGGTAACTCAAAACTATACATACATACATAAACAGCCTATACACGTCCCACTGCTGGGCACAGGCCTCCCCTCAATCAACCGGAGGGGGTATGGAGCATACTCCACCACGCTGCTCCAATGCGGGTTGGTGGAGGTGTTTTTTTACGGCTAATAGCCGGCACAACGTGCCCTCCGAAGCACGGAATCATCTTACTTTTTCGGACAATCAGGTGATTCAAGCCTGAAAAGTCCTTACCAAACAAAGGACAGTCTCACAAAGTGATTTCGACAATAAAGTAAATAAATAAACCACTAGACCACGGAGGCTGTTAAAACTACACATATTTATTTATTTACTTATTTATAAAGTACAGCCACATCAAATACATTACAACATTTTTACATTTAGAAGGTTACGGTATTGTGACTAATATATGACGGCGTACATAACTTATACAATGAAGGGTAAGTATTTAAAAATAAAGTAAAATTAAAATTACTCAGCAAACTTAAAAATTAGGAAAATATTAGTTAAATATAAGTAAATATAACACGTATACATTTTTACAATAAAATTCCCATTGACAATCAGAATCTACCTTTCAACAGTTTCAAGACAGTGATTAAAACAGAAACTTTGTAATAAAGTTATTATAAGATTAATGATTATTTAGAAGGTAGAAATGCATTTCCTGAGAACTAATATTAGGCAGCCAAATTACTGAAATTATATTCGATATATATTTTTTTAACAACGTCTAAGGGCACTGTACCGAGGTTTTTCTTACAGCTACTTTTCCTCGGCTGTACAGGTGAGAAGCTGCAGTAGTTTTAGGCGGATAAGACGTTTCCACTTTACGTATTCTTATAGTGGATATAATGACTACCAGGTGTCTGCCCAACGCCTACGATCGACTATCACGATAGTCCAGAAGTGACTGTTTAATCGCCTCCTGTGGCACGCTTCAAATGAACAGTCCAGCTAATCTAGCACCGTAAGCACGCGACTCTTTCTCGCCGCGACAGAGATCGTCTGTCTCTCTCTGTGCAGTACTGGGTGAGAGTGACGGGTGACGTATGTCGAGACGAGAAAGAGTCGCGCCCACGGTGCTAAGCCCGCAGACAAATATAACATGAACACCACACTAATGTCATCGTCTTTCTAAGGTGGGACTGGACTACCACTCGCCAAATGCAATAATTTTGTATTAACAACAATATTATTTTATACAGATTTTTATGTCCTGTTTTACGTTCAACCAATAAAAGTAATGAGTTTTTACAACATAATGATCGCAACTTTGTAGGGACTCATCACCCACAATCTTATTACCTCAGGATTCCTTTTAACGATCCCATTTTGTTTCCAGAACACTCAAGCTCCAGGAATTGATGACTCGACTAGCGGGCAGAAGTGACCAGTAACAATCGACTAACTAGCTCATATTTCGATTCTTTTTATTTTTAACTAGAAACGCGAGGTGACTTAATGTTGCGGAAATGATAGTGCTTAAATAAAGTCTAGTAATGTCGTGTCAGCGACGCTGCGCGCGGCGCCTCCGGGCGCGGGTACGTCGCGCCTCACTATAGTATAGGAATTGAATAGATTAAGTAAAGTTAATACACCAATAGACAGATATATTAATAAATTTTGTTAAGAGCTTAAGGGTTCCACCTCTGTGTTCCTGGGCTACATTTTACTTTGTTATTTTTACGTATTTTTCAGTTATATTTGTAAGGTATTAGATAAAATCGTAAACCTAGTGTTGCTGAGCTAATATTTTTATTTACTTTTTGTAATATACATATTAAGTATATTTTTTATTATTTTCTAGCTAGGTAATAGTAATGAATAAATTATACTGCATTACCTACCTATGAATTGACAAAAGTACAGGTTTTATCATTTTTCTTCATTATTTTACATCTTAACTATTGACTTTGTGACGAAATTATTGATGGCTACCGAAAATGATGCTTATGAATTGTTCATTTAGAAATTTGTTTGTATGTATTCACACGTTCATCGAATGTCTCGTGCCATTCTTGACTGTATTATTAAATTGTATCTTGCGTCATCAATTAAATTCATTGCTCGTTACTGTAAAGATGTTGTTTAGAAAGTATATTCTAAGTGTAGACCCGACAGGCGGCCCCGAGCCGAGCCCAGCCCGAGCCCGCCAGACGACGTGTCTGTCATGTTGTCAATGCATGTCGTGTGAGTTATGAAATCATGTTACAAGGACACCTCATCGTGTTTTGATAAAAATTTAACAGGAATCGTATTGACTACGAAAATAAATCTATTTCGTAAAATGTTTATCAATAGTGTATAAATACTGAGCAATAAAGTAAGCATTAGGTTCAATGAAGATGTATGCTTTATGTTACTAAATAAAACGCGCAGGCCTTATAAAACTTTTTAACACAAAATATACCTATAGGAAATTTGTTGCAAATGAGTGGATGTGCCTTTGATTATTATTTTGTCGTTGTCGACTAAATACGTGGGAGCGGGTGGAACGACAAGGTTCCATCAGAGTACATCGTGTGATGATTGCTGCCTGTGTATAGTCGGGCGGTGAAAATGATGACGAACATTAATCCATCCATTTATAAATCCAAACTATAAATTATATATAAAAATATATTACACTCAAAGCTATAGTTAATTGTGATTCATTGTCACTGGGCGACTATACACAATCATTGCACTGCCCGTGGCATGTCCTCTTGACTCTAGCCTTATAGTAACAATTGAAATAGTACATTATCAACAGGTTACATTTTATTTTGTAGATACATTTAAAGTATTGTGTAATAAAATCAGAGTTATTAATTAGTAATAGTTACATTGTAAAACAGATTTTTCATTTTTGAAAATTTGATGCTGTTACGTCTTTTGTCCTAATCATGATGTTTTAATAAACATGGATTACTTCACGAGATATGTTTTATTGACACGTTCCTTGTTATTTATTTAATTATATTTCCATTCATGCATTCACTCACTCGTGCTTTGAGCTTTAGGTGTTTAATTAGCTTTTTAATACGTTACGCATTTGCACGACGCCCAAGGCCAAGTTAAATTCGTGTTTACAAAATCTGCATTTAGTATCAACAAAGCTCATAGAATTATCGCGCCGTTTCTTGGATATACCGAGAGGATAATCCACGCGTGGCAATGAAGTAAAGGTTGTATATTGTTAATGAACAACGTTTTTCAAAGGAATCTTCTAAGTGTTGAATAAGCGCGCATATAAGATGATGAATATAAATCTATTGATGTGTCGTACTGGTGAGAAATTCCGATGTTAAGTCTTTGAGCAATGGGAATTGGCAATGTTCCGAGCGAGGTTAGGCGCGCCGCGCGCCGAGCGGCGGCAGTAAAAGCACCGTTATACTTATTTACCGCGCGCATCTCGCTTTAGGCGCTCCATGTTAGCTTATTTACAATATATGCCACATGCATCTTTAAATATGTTCGTCATTTTATTGAATTTGTCGCCTGTGTCGCTGTCAAACTGTATAAAACTGATGTAAGTAGTCCGACTTATTTTAGATAGAATATTCATGCAACATAGGCAATGGTTTTTGTTTATAAAAATGAACTAGGTACTGATTGTTTTTATAAAGTTTCCTTTAGCACAGTAGCCATTACGCATAATGCTCTTCATCTCCCTAGCCGTGTCCCGTTTTTCACAGGGTCCGCTTACCTAACGTAAAGATTTGACAGGTTCAATTTTTCCAGATGCGACTGCCTGTCTGAGCTTTCAACCCGCGAACGGAAAACCAGCCCAATATTATTAAAACACATAATAACAGGTTGTTACTGCGTTTAAAATAGGGATAGGAGTCTCATATCCCTATTTTAAACGCGGTAAGAACCCGTTATGTGTTTTAATTATGATAATAACCGCGTAAACTTAAAACAGCCCAATATAGGTTAGGTTAGGTAGGTCACATAAGTACCTCTGAAAAATGGTTTTCTCGGGAATGTGGGTTTCCTCACGACGTTGTCCTTCACTACACACACACGCACGCGTGGTTTATTACACATAATGCTTTTGTTCAGGGAAAAAAATGCACTCTGAAAACAATAATTAATTTATTAATGATACTACTTAATGAGAGACTTTCTAGGCTACGTTTACCCAAAAAAATATAGATGGCGCTGTCCAGATTCGAAGTGATTATTACCTATTTTCTCATTGCTCGGGTACATAATTATTAAAAAATATAACGTAATGGCAGAGGCATCATCATCATCAGCCCATTAACGTCCCCACTGCTGGGGCACGGGCCTTCCCTATGGATGGATAGGGAGATCGGGCTTTAAACCATCACGCGGGCCCAGTGCAGATTGGTGGTTATTAACGACTGCTAATGCAGCCGGGAGCAGCGGCTTAACGTGCCTTCCGAAGCACGGAGGAGCTCGAGATGAAAACTTTTTTTTTTGTGGTCACCCATCCTGTGACCGGCCTCTGCGAAAGTTGCTTTACTTCAATAATCGCAGACCGAGCGCGTTTACCGCTGCGAGGCAGAGGCATATATAAAAATAATTGTTGCTTGATATTTAGATTAGTTTGTGTATAGAATTATGTTGTTACGTATATTGCTTCTCTTCATTTTGATCAGTATAATAATGGTTGGAAGATTGTTGTGCCTGTGTGTAATAAAAAGGGCCATCATTTATACCCAAAAACAAAGATAGCAGATGAATATGTCTGTATCCATAAAATTGGAAGATTGAACGAAGGTAAATTAGGACGGCGTGTTCCATATTTTTTTGTGGAGCGTAGCCTGGAAAGTCCTTCATTGATAATGACGTCAAATCCATTATGTATTTATGATTGATAATGACGTAACGCAAGTGTATCCACTTGCTAAAGGTCAGGATGTACACTTGAACTGCCTTATTCCGAGAAGAACTCTTATTCATAATATATGGATATGTATATTACCTATGTGGAAATGTTCATTCGGATATCACGACTCTAGGATTAAGTCAGTTTATGTAGCGTTTAATAATAATAATGTTTCAAACGTGTTATTATGGGGAACTAACATCAATTAAAGAAAACGATTCAAAGATTTGTATCACTGGGATTCCAATGCAGTGGTGTCGGCAACAATACGATTGTGTACAAAGATAGTGATAATGTTGGGTGTTTGTAATCATAATTTTTAGTATCTGTTACCCGTGGCTTTGCCTGCGTATAGGCGAAAAAGAATAAGACGATACTCCAGTCCGCCCGAGCGCCTATGAGCGTGAAATCACTCTATATCTATTGAAATACGTAATTTCTCTATTACCTGACTGAAAAGTATAATTTGGCTTTTCCAAACAGTTTTTAATTAAATTAACATTTCATAAGCTAACGACTACATCCCGATTGGGGTTGTCAGAGGCACATTGATGTGTTGTCCGAATAAATAAATTTTGAATTTTAATTTGAATTGCCATTAACCAAAGTAACACAAAGTGATTTTTGTGATATGGCCCCACCGGGGATCGAACCCAGGACCTCCAGATCGTGAACCCAAGGCTCAACCAACGTGGCACGGAGGCCGTTAATGTAGTTATAGTTCCCGATCTTGACATCAGGGTGGATGAGGTCGATCAATGACCTCGGCACCAACATGAGAAAAAAGGCCGCTATTTTTTTTGTTAAATAGCACTTCTCTGCAGGCAACCTTAGGGTGAAGGAAGCTTACTATAGGAATCTCACATTACGAAAGGCATGTCGCATTGGACTCACTTGACCTATCTCACGAGTTACTTTTTTTTAAAGAAAATCTTTCGTAAGATGAACGGTACACTATCTTTACCAAGTACACTTGCGTTTTTATAAATAAGATCCATTTAAGTACTTTTGTAACGTGATTGAAATCTGTATCGATAAAATGCAAATGAATAATGAATCAGACGTGGAAACGGGGCGTCCAAGTGTTTCCGCCACGTAATGATTCTTGAAATCGATAACCTTTCCGCAAAACCGCTATGAAATGAGCATACATTAATCATAATATATGAGTAAAAATAAACTAAGTACATACATACTTACATAAACTCACGCCTATTTCCCACCGGGGTAAGCAGAGACTATAGAATTCCCTTTGCTTCGATCCTGACACACTTCTCTTGCGTCCTCCACATTCATCAATCGCTTCATACACGCACGCCGGTTCAGAGTAGATCGTATTAAACCTTTTCTAAGGACATCTCCAATTTGGCCATCGTAAGTCCTTCTCGGTCTAACCTAAGCAAACTAAGCACAAACTACACTGGTATATACTAAGTATTAACAAGAAATTCGAAATTACGGGAAACAGCAAGTCAAGTCAAGCCTCGACTAGTCTTTTATTAGCTGCTGGCACCTACACTAATCAGGATAGGTGTTTAAACTAGTTTGAAGTGGACTATCGAGAAGTTAGCGCTGCATCATCTTTGTTAGCATAATAAACCATACGATGTCAAATTCCTCGCATCATTTGCCCGCTGCTTAGCTGATCTCCTCCATGGTACAAGCCTCGTCAAAACGCACCTATGATATTTCTTTCATACGCTCTCAGCAACACATCAATATGTAGGATTTTAGTGGCATCATAACGAATAATGAAGGGGTGATTCAGACCATGATTCTGACTTAATATCAAGTGGATTTTTCGTCGCAAAATTCATGTCTTTTTTTGTTTTTTTAAATTATTTTCAATTCTCTACTTTTGCGATGGAAAATTCCACTTGATATTAACTCAGAGTAATCAGCTGAATCATCTCTCTCAGTATTCGCTTTAACCCCGTACAAGTACATACAAATATTCATGTAAGTAGGTATGGGTGTTAGTGACAACGTAACAAATACTCAGGGGGATGGTTCAGACTATGTTCTGACTGACTGAGACTATATTCTGGTTGATATCAAGTAGATTTTCCTGTCGGAAAATTCATGATTTTTGTTTTTTTTTTTATTTTCATGCCCATACTTTTGCGACTGAAAATTCCACTTGATATCAAGTCAGAATCATGATCTGAATCATCTCTCAAAGTTTTCGTTACGATGTCACTAACACCCTAGTATATTTTTACACAAATAATTAGCATAACAACAACTTTACTACTAGAGATTATAAAGCATATCTAGAGAAAATGCAGATTTCCACTTTAATGACATATTGTGAACACGCCATTAGAGTTAAATTAGTGTTGGCAGGAGCAATAGTCCGCAGGATTATAGTGTAATAAGGCAGGTTTGCGAGGAGTGGTCCGTCTAGTACCAATAAGGGATCCATGAGGCTACGGATGCACCGCGTGCCTGGGTTCTGCACGGGCATCGTCATAAACCCGGCTCTAACTATAAATTACACCATAAACTTGCAATCAATTAAGCATCGCACAATTCTGACGTCGGGATAAGTCATATAAGCATAAATGAATTGATGTGCAATGAGGAAATCTGCAGTTTTATTATAAGTTTTACATACCTCCATACAACCCTTAACCAGTGTCATACTATATATCATATCAGTGAAATACTATACGTCATAAATAATTTTGCTATTGCATCAATAGCGCCATAGAGGCGGCCAATCAGTTCGCGACATCAAACACTTCAGGGCACCGATATCGACCCCGCCGACGTGGTTTACGATATCCCTCAATCAGCGGTTATCGCTATAGACCCACTAGGGTCGATTAATTCTTTCAAATATTTTCATCTCAGACGACGCCCTGAGCCGAGGTTCGCGCCCAACTGCGCACCCTCAAGCGTGTTATCTTATTGACTTAAACGTTGTACCGGGTGAGAGCCTTCAGTGCTCCCCGTTTGTCCGACCAAGTAGTTAATGCCATCTGCGGCTAATCTACAATAAGTCACGTCAAAAAAGAAAACTATTGCACCAACCCACCTGGTGGTAGAGACACTTGATACGTCTTTACAAAAGCTACAGGAGAAACGAGACATCTGTTGTCAAACTTTCACGTCAATTTTTAACCGGGTCTGCGATACGACTCTTTATATTACTTGAATATGTTAGTAATTGGCTAACATTGAGTTCACATACTTTTTATACTGTTTGAAGAATGCAGAATTAGCCAGCATAGTTTGCAGACATTCTTGTAACGACCTCAAACGATTGACTACGATACTTGTCGGTGAAGTTGAAAGCCGAGGGCAGAAGGTAAATAAAAATATATGGAGAAGTAAGCACCATTTAGAAGCTGTAGTTAACTCGCCGTTTACAGTTACAGAGCTCAGGTCGCCGCCTAGCCTGTGCCACTATCCCTGAATACCTAACCGCTTTACATGTTTAAACGACCAAATTAAACGTCGTTGCTTAAATTGGAAATACTTCATACGGATAAATCTGATGTAGCGAACTTAAATCGTATTGTGTATTCGTTGTATGTTCATTTTAACTTTTCCATCTAACCCAAACAATCCGCTATCGACTATAACAACTATCAACAACACTGTATTTGTCTTCATGACTAACCACTGGTAATTTTAATGGCATAGTTCTCGGTAGCTTAATACTTACAATGGCTAGATAAGCTAGTAAGTAGGCGCTTGCGCATAGACCATAAAATGTAGGTACTAAATTGTCACGTACGTGTACTTCTGTGTTTATGATCATTGGATGCTCGTTTACGAATTCTCGAAAGAGAAGACCAATTAACAAATACACCTACATTTAAACAGAATGTGCCTATTTATAAGTATTTTCAGGAATAATGAGTGAAACATGAGCCGCCGCGCCGAGTGAGTGGTCCTATGTCCCTTGCATGAGTATTACGTCTGCACTTAACTACAAGCCTTCACTAACGTATCACGTATGGGCAGATCGTAAATCGGGGAAAGAGATATAACTAGCATTAGTAATTTAAAATTACCTACATTTTGTGAATTCCTTTTACGATGTAAAACTGTAAACTATCCGCTTATCTGATAGCTGGTATTAATGATTTATTTTTTTTTATTTCCTTTATTTTCAACTTACTTCTATTTATAAATTTTCTTATAAACTTTTATGAATGTGGTATAAGAACGTTGCTGATCCTCCCAGAGCCCACAGCGGCTCAGTAGCCAGGTAATTATCGCTAAGATAAACATTCATTAGCCGTACCTATCTAGCGTTACCCCATTGAATGTAAAGTAGGTACCCATCTGGTTAAGAGGTATTTATTTAACTACTCTTACGTACTCACATATTATCATCTCGCAACCATCATTCAGGTGTACTATTCTGCCATGTGTACATTAAAGTAGTTGGCGGAAGTACGTACTTACACAACGATATAAAATATGTATGGTCGTCGCATTTATAACTATCTCTAATTGAGCAGTTCGATTTACTGAGGCTCAGCTCAGAAATTCAATTAAGTCCACTCAGATTAGATTATGATTCAATGATACAGTTAGAGAATAATATAACGTCTATCATAAAATGCAAACTTGTATTCAAAACTTTTTATTATTAATTTAACGTATGTAATCCGGTCGCGTCTGTAATAATCGTTAAATATATTTTAGTTTATATGTCGGGTACGGTTACTCGGGTGTTCAAAGAGGATTACAAGATTAATTCGGGCCTTTGATATTGTACACATTACATGGTAACGTTCACCCTTTGATTTCGGAAATTGTTCAAATAGGCGGCGGTGGGCGGTTAATTACACAAATCTGTGAGCACACTTTTCCGAAAATATTTTGTATCAAGGAACATTTCTTAGAATATTTTAATGTGTTCTTACAATCGTGATTACGTTTAAATCATTGCTCATTAAACTAAAATGTTACTAAAACTTACACTCCATTAGGTGTTTTGATAAATCGCGGTTACTTAGAGTTTTTGTTGGTGTTCATTGTGTATTCTTTTAATCCATTGATCCTCGCGATGGCTGCTTAAGACGTCATCATGTTGACATCAGCTCGCGCTCATCCGGTTGCTGACGAGCTCGATCCTGTACGTCTCGATGAATCAACAAATTCCAACAGTTAAGATTCCACCGCAAACGGAGTCTTGTAAAAAAAGAACTAGCGTATCATCGTTACTAATACTAAGTGCGATAGTCGAGTCGTTTTTGTTGCGCAATAACGTCTCGGTCAGATGAAATAGATTGGTGATAATTTAGCACGTTTGGGACGCTACGATTGAGGAGAAATGTCTGATTAATCGATTGTACGTTTACTTATAAGTGCCGTAGGGGCCGAGTTGGTAGGACGCTTGTCTCTTTGAGGTCGCAGGTTCGAATCCAGCACAGACCTAAACCAATTGTCGAATTTGTTCTCGAATTCATGTTCGGATCATAAATGATTATCACGTGCTCAGCGGTGAAGGAACACATTCCCGATTTTCGGAGGTATGTGACCTAACCTGTATTGAGCTGGTTTTCCCTTCATCCCTTCAAGGTCATACAGGCAGTCACTTCTGTAAAAAACCGGACCTGTCAAATCTTCAGGTTAGGTAAGCCGACCCCGTAAAAATGCTAGGGTTTATTTCTAAGTAGTTTATTTAGAAAAGCTCGCTGGGTAATAACTGAGTTTTAAAATACGCTAACAATTTTGCATATAAATGATTAAAATATTGCTACTTTGCCTGTGTTAGGCAGTTTATAAATTAATCCATGTGGATACGCATGCACGTAATATTTTTTTATATATATTTTTAATTTGCGCACGTAAAACAAAAATAATAGAGAAGTACTTAATTGATAAATTGAGGGACATTTGTTAAGAGTCCTAATAGTGAACTGCTGGTAGCTACTTCCTTCTCCATTTGTACAATGTTAAGGAACATCGTGACTTCGATAATAGACACTTAGCTAGATGATGCACACGTTTCCAGAATTCGTGTGGTACAGCCAATTAATTAAGATGTAACAAATCGAAGGTGCTATTCGTGGTAACTAAAATAAACAATACAGTGTATGCAAGAATGTTTTTGTTCAAAAATATTTTAACTTACAAATGTTATGAGTAATACAAAAAATGTTCTTACCGTGATAATAGTGGTCTGAGTATATTTCTAGGATCACTGCAAATAGTTCTATGTACTTATTGGAAATATGAACTTTTGCGGTGTCTCCTAACACAGGTTTATATTAACTTAACAGGGGACACCTGCACCTAAAATAATGTAGTCGCTGCTGCAAATAAATACATATTTTATTTTTTTATTTTTTATTTTTTTTATTTTATATTAATATTAGCGGATGATTGAATTTTTTACGAGGCAATCAATGAGTCGTGCGTTGGGACGGGACGGGTTAGCTCATCCGGCAAGCATTTTGGTGGTTTTTGTGACGAGCGGCGTGAGGAAGGCCTCGGCGAACACGATTTAAACAAATGACGGCATGCGCTTACTTTAGAACTTAGCTTTTCCCTTCGAGTCACAAACATCTCTCGACCCCTCTGACTCTTTCCGGAAATTTATTGTGCAGTGTTTTCGTATATTTATTATACTCATCAACAACGTCTTGAGCAGATTTGACATGCATTTATACTATAGGTTACCAAATAATGACACGTATGAAAGAGTAGGTATGAAGTTCTTCTAATGACGAGTGGCTTTTTTGTAACAGTCAACATTCATTCATAGACACTGAATGACGGCAGAGCGCAGGCGCGTTACGCGCCATGTATTAGACATCAACGCACGCGCCGCGTTCATTGTGTACAACAATATTTTGTACGCTACTCACTCAATTGCATTGTTTTTCTTATCAATGGGTTTCGAGCTAGTTTGTTTATAATATGAACTTCCTGCAGAGGTGTATGTTAAACTAATTTAAAGGAGAATATTTAAAGATGATGTTATGGCAGGAAATATGTATTTAAGTTGGAGAGTGATTATGCAATTAAGTAATAGTGGTACAATGTTGCGGGGACAAGGAGGCGTTGTGAGAGTCCCGACTCTCGGGGCTTGACGCATTTTACAGAGGCTCTGCTCGCGGCTCATTAATGAGCTTCGTTATAAAATAAGCGGAGGGCTGTTAACTGCCATGCAGCGGAATTGCTTTTCGTGGTCGGTGTCTATTAATAGTTATTTATAGACAAAACTGAAAGAATGGCTGGCACGAATGCTCCTCGTGACGGACGTCTGCATGCAGTGCGTCATCCCGCAGCTCACCAGCCGCGGCGCGGGCGCAGGGCTCCGCACTGCTGAATGCCTGCCTGCTGATGCAACCGATTTGTTTACGAGGCCCGCCATGCCTTCGCTATATTTATACATTTCAATATGAGTTATAACGATGTCCCTATGTTTCTTATCGTTGCAAAAATATTTTTCTTTCACGTGACTTATTGTAGATTTGCTCCGGATGGCATTCACTACTTGGCCGGTAAAAACAACATAGTATCGGAACAATATCTAAAGACATTAATAACACTGCAAGTTTAAAAGCCACAATTAAGGAAAATATAAATTACTTACTTATCATCAACCGTTTTATTAACTTTTGTGAAAGGAAACATAAGTTCACGACTATATTTCCAACTGAGGTAGTCAGAGGTACACCAATCATAATGATGAAAAAGAAAAATATTGATGAAGATAGAAATTAGTGTTTTACTTCGTTTTTGTTCGTACTTATTCTGAATATATTAACGCCGAACTAAAAATAACCTTTACTTTGCTTAGTGTGTGTTGCTCGTAGGCTTAATAAAAACTAACGGACGAGTCAGATAGAGGTTCCATCATATTTCATCTTTTATCGCAGTTAATTAACACCCACTTTATCTAGAATATTATTGGACCTATGAAATGCTCTTCGATATGCATAACGAACGTTACTAAGGTTATTTTTAATTTTATGCTTCATCACAATCGATTGCCATAGATAACAAATTAACATTTTGCCTAAAAATCGTCTATATTTAGATGTCTATTGACAATTATACTGCCATTTACCTATATTCCGTATCAAATAGACTAAGATTGTCTTATGTATTTTCCTTTATTGTACCCTTGCTGTTTCTTGAATGCAAAACAACATAAGAACAATAAAACTTGTGATAATTGTAAAAAAATCATGAAAAAGAAAACGTACTTTTCATGTAAAAACAAGGAAATAACAGTGATTGAGTAATGAGTAAACTATAAATAGTTGTGACACAATAAAGTGCGAATGCAAGTGTGAATACTAGTGCGAATGCGAATACGAGTGCGAATGGCGAGCCAGTGATGACAAATTAGCTAATGCACTAGACGTGAGAACACGCTAATGACAAAACACAGCGACGCGACGCGTGCTGGGGTTACATGCCGCTCACACGAATATTTTTATATGCTCTTAATCATGTTTTACTATACCATTGACAGATTGACATAAAATGTCCCCAATTTGACTAATGAGCTTAATTCAAATTGAGAACACTAAACGGTTAATTTAAATCGCAAATTCATTTATCTTAATTTATACCGACGTTGAGTGGCAATCAGTCAAAAACCTGCAAAAATTTTGCTATTGGTGACAGTTCTTTGTATTTCGTATAGGTAAGTAGGTACTTACCTATACGAAATATGTAGGTAGGTTAGGTAACCTACCTACATAATAAAAGACGTACGGTCACGAGCATCAGTATGCATACATTTTGGTACCATGTCACATGGGTTTTTTTGTCAAATTGCACTGTAAGTCTCACTATAAATGTCAAATATGTTAGTACGACAGAGTCCTAAAAGTGATAATACATCAAATAAGGTAGTTTAGTATTGAGGATCATATAATTTGGCACGTTGGAGCGTAGAAGAAATAAAACAAAACACACATTTATTGGTGCGTAAATTAGGTATACTTACCTATGTATTATGTAGGCAATGGAAGCAAACGGTAGCAGTGTGTTAGCAGACGTCACGGGTGGCAAGCAGGGTTGTCGCGGCTGGCGGTGACGCGGCGGCAGACGGCGGCTGGTGTGATAGCATGTAGGCCCGTCCGGATACCCTTGAACCTAAGTGGCAGCCCGCGGCCGCGTTGCCAATGACCCCGCGCGGCGCCCGCGCACACCGCTCGCTCGCTAATTGTTATGTAACAGAGAACTTACGTGCATCGTTACGCACCCCAAATATTCTATACATGCCAATTTTACATCACGTAACCTACCACGTCGGTTAATTGGCTACAAAACCCCGTTCGGCGGTATTGGGAAGCGCAAACGGGTTCGGCGAACGTGAATGCAGTTTCTTGCCAACTCCAAAGGGAAGGTGAAGTCAGTGAACTTGCACGTCGCATGCTATATCTCGTTCCGTACTTCATAGTTCTTGTGATTGTAAAATTATTCTTTGTCAGTTGCTGTTATTACGTACGAAACGAGTTACAAGTTTTTATTACGTGCAGGGTAAGTATTTTTGCGCTTTATGGAAAAGGTATACCAGTAATTATTTACGCAAGCTTACAATACGTATTATATGTATTCAGTTTTTATACTTCGTTTCTACGTAATTAAGGTTAATTAGTAATTGTTTATTAGGTACGTTGCAGGCACAATGTACAGCATAAGACCAGGGCATGGTAGAGGTAATTAAATGTTGAGGTGTTTATTCTATTTATAAAATTGTTATGTTAGATATTAAATATTTGAAAGACATTTCCGCTTGTATATGTGTGTTAAAACAAAACATGAATTACGCTTTGGGCACCGTAAACAAAAGTAACCCATATCTAAATGAAGCGGTGTATTGCTGCGAGAGGTCTCGGTCGCGGCCGCGGCTGCGGGCCCGAGTGCTCGACGTATATTAGTGATGTACTCGCGGCTAAAATATTCCCCTGCTCGATGTGTTGGGCAAGCGACCGCACGAGCGCCGCGGGCTCTTGTGCTAGAATTTTGATTGATATTTTTTGTCAGTAAACTCGGCCACAATAAGATGACAGCGGCAACAAGAGGAGTGCGAAATAGACGTTGTAACTGAAAGTATCAAGGTTAACCGCTGGCGAGGCGACCAAAACTCGGCTAACAGTAACAGTACTCCCACGACTGCCGCAAAAACTAGGCACCCAGCTCGCTGACACACAGCTTTGTGCTTCACACATTCAAATTAATGAGATCAACTTGTGAATGGCACAGATCATGCGCCCCATATACTACACATCATTTCATTGTAATTTTATTTGCAAAACAAGTATTTATTCTAATTGAAAGTTCTTTATCAATCGATGAGGAGAGAGCGGTCGAGAGTAATTGAAAATGAATGGTGAGGCTCCCTTTGTTCATTAACGGGGCTCTACATTTGACAATCACTTTTGCTGAAAATTAGTCTTGTTGTTTAATTATAGGAAGGAAAGCTATCAACGGGTGAAGTTTCCGTCTCCGCTTATAATTACTTTACAACTTCAGATTTAGTTCAGGCCTAAAATAAATGAAACTTCGAAAGGAAGTTCCATTGTCTCGAGTTATTATATTCAGTGCCATGTTTGAGAGCTCTCTCCGGAGTCGGTGTCGAGAATCTCGGTGTAAACAATTGAGATGAGTTTGATGGGCATCGGCACGGCCACGGCCGGCGGGTGCTTGCGGCAGCTTTCTCGGCCTCATTCTTGCGGAGAGTCGGAAGGCGCCGCGTTCTCATAGTCGACAAACCGATGTATCTATGTCGATTGCTTGTAGGCGGCCTTGAGCGGCAGCCATTAATTTGTGTGCAGAGCCGCCACTAGGGTCCCGTTACGGCGAGCGTCTGAATCTAGTGCCCACTCACGGACATCAGTGCTGTCTAGTGGGCTGGTGTGCGGGATCCTTTACCACGCCTCCACATATGTCCAATACGAAATACAATTGCACTCGGTATACATTACATCAAATGACAATGTCATCGATTTACAGTTTTCCTTTCTCGGAGTCCTACATATTATCTTAAAAAAAAAACAAATAAATAATCATCCAGTCGATTCCAATCTTCTTCTATCGTGGGGCCTGTGAGGTAGATTACCAATCTCAGCAATCAGGGTTATTATTGAGCCGCCAAAGGCCCCTGACATGGCTCATGTAACGATTACTCACTTACATCAGTAAGTAGTAACCGGGACCAACGTCTTAACGTGCCTTCCGAAGCACGAATCATCTTACTTTCGGACAATCAGGTGATCAGCCTTAATGTCCTAATCAAACTAGGGATAATAAAGTGATAGTGATAGTCAGTGATTCTAATTATATATTTATTACAAAAACTAAAGAAAATATTTTATCTGGAATCATAAAACACTCCTACAATCATTTGAAGTAGGTACTTGCATGTGGTGCCTACTTTCTTACAAAAAGCTTAGCAAAAAGCTTAGTTACGATAGAGTGAAGTTCGCGCAGGGTTCACACGGGTCTCATCGTAAACTGAAGGCATCGGGGCCATTTAACGCCGCCGGCGCACTCGCAGCCATGACGCTTTTAATGCCCACCAACTTCATTTGTTATAATACATTTTTTATACTTCCACCAAGCTGGCACGCATCCTTTCTGCATTAAACATAATGTAGAAGGCAGAATTTCTCTGAGTCATTGTCTATTGCTAATAAATTAAAAGCTCTTCTTTTGTTTGCGATTCACGCGTGAGAAAGTTTGAAGGTTTGCAATTATAATGATATGGTTTTTGAATAGAAAAGTAATTTATAGTTGCATATTTAGTAGGGACTGACAATGGAATGCAGTGTGATGCAAGCCGCGAGCTTTCCTCTTCAGCGAGTCGCGGCAGGCGCAGGCGCCGGCTAAGTTTAGTTTACGCGGTTTAAACTAGTCTAAGTGAGCAAGGTAGTTAAGCACCGGTCTGTGTCGCCAGACTGGCGCTGTGATCAGAATTTGTTTATACAGCCTGGGAAAAAAGAGCTCCACTGGTGCTCTCCTTTTAGCTTGGGAGAATCCACAAACTTTTGCGTGAAACATCGCTCTCTGTAAAATAAAGCCGTGAATATAAACTATGTCTAAAATTAGCATAAATAGCGTTTTCATGCTGCTAGTTTTTTATTCATACAGTAGGTAACGATATGTATCGGTTTACATTTCCTTTCTATTCCGTTGGGTAGAAAGATTTTTTTAAGTTTATTAAAACTTATTAATGCTTTTAAGTTCTGTTCTTTTTACACCTGTTACATTTTACATTTTGAAATAAAGAATCATGTTTTTTTATTCAAAACAATTGTAACATAAGTACGTTTTGACTGTCTACTTAGTTATCCTCTGAGGGCTTTGCTTTTGTTTGCTAGTTGGCCGGAACAGTGCACCAGCGTGCCGTGAGTCTAGTTAAGCTGTCGGCGGGGCGGCTCGTCGTGGTGCGTGCGGCGCGCGCCCACCGCGCACCGTGCGACTGCGCGGGCGCGGGCGCGGCCGCGACGTGCGACCATTGTTGCCTTAATAGATAATTAGTTAGGTGCCGTTACCGCAAACCGATCGCCACCGATGCCCCACATCATCCCATCGACACTAACTGCATTGTACTCGACACGGACAATTTATAAAGTGACGAGAGAAGTGGAACATACCACACTAATTCCTGTAAGTATAACAGTGGTTCCCAATATTTTTTGCACTGGACCATTAGAACTTGTTGGGTCAGGGAATGGGAGCTAAAGATTTAATTATAATCTTCAATATTTTTTTTGTTCTTAATTCAGTTTATGTCTGCATGGAATCACCATTATTATAGTTAAGTAATGTTAAATCCATCCCTGCTATATCCATCCTATACCATCCGATAAACTATACAAATTCGTTGAGATAAAACTGGTGCGTAGATAACGTTTTAGCTTTTTGTGTAAACACGTTTTTAATTTAAATTAAACTTGTTAATATGTAGTTAATATCTTGATATTCGATTTTGTATTTTTTTGGTATTAATATATTATTGTTATATTGTTTATATTTCCTCGTTTGTGCTTATAAATCATATAGGTAGAGTCATAGCGTTTGCTGCTACGCTAAAGACATATGGCCGAACTTAGGTGATTGGTAAAGGACAGATCACTAAGAAGGGTAAGTTTAAGTTCAATTGTATTTTGCATTAAATGAGTAAGTAGGTAGGTACGTGTATAACGTCTTTGGTAAGCTAATAACGCTCCATGAAATTATTGTAATAGAACGCATCATAAATTAACAGCAAAAGACGGAAATATGTACATACTTTAGAAATTACATCTATAAATAGCGATGATCGCCCACTTAGGTTGAATTACGTAGGTTATGCATGATTGTTGATAAATACATTATAAAGTAACTTCGCACACGTGTTTAGAAAAACGAAGGCCATGGGAATATATGTAATTCTAATGAGTGTGATGGGAGAACTCTCTGTAAATAATAATTGGAGTAATGTATGGGAGGAAGTAATAAATAGGAGTTAGTGCATAAGATCGCGGGCGCAATCAGAGGTCGGCCTGAGTACGAGCATTATCATAAGACGGGCACAGCCGGATGCTGCGTGTGCTATTTGCGTCTTACGCCACTGATGCGCTCAGCTATTTATTCAGGCATTGTAAGGTAAATATCGCCCTTACGATAGGAGCTTTTTATTAAATTCATACGAATGTATAGATTCTCAGCTGATAAATAAAAGGAAGTACTTAGTTACAAAAGAGACTAATGCACATGGCAAAAGGCGGCCAATCAATATTTAGTTTACGCTAACTAAAAAAAAATAAACATACTTATAATTTAATGTCTATATTCTAAAGCGCACAACTTCTTTGGACACAACTAAATAAGGGATGAAACTTTTTACTGAAAGCTAACAATTGCCTAAATTAACGTTCGTCCTTTTCTGAATCACTTACAAATTACAGCCTCAGTTCTTTCTGAATAAGTATGGTACATGCCTCAAATTACTTACTAATATTGTAAAAAGAAAATTTCTTACTTAGAAACCATTACTGATAAATGATCATTGAGTCATTCTGAAGGTAACTTGAGGCCAGTAAACAAAATCCGCACTTCGGGTCACGAACACGACGAGGATGAGTCAGAATACAAGGAAGATCTAGGAGCAATGGCGTCACCTGCGCCCGCGCCGCCGCCGCCGCGCCGTCCTATCTCACGCTTCCCCTGCCGCTCGCAACACAGGTAATCCATTAATAAACCTTCATTAACAAAATTTACGTATCGAAACTAGTCACCGTCCCCAGTTGCCTACATTTTCACTTTCAATTTACCATTATTTAGTGTTTCTCTTGTATTTTCACTCTTACTTTTGCCAGCGAAGATACGCAATCGATTTATGATTAGTTATGTACTCGATCGTACCTTTGTATGTGTATTTTTTTGCGTGGCTTTGAAAGTCACGAGTGAAAAAAAGGGTTGCATGTGTATGACTCACGGGATCCGGTTCGCTTACTAGCTAATAACTTTTTGTGAAAGAAGAAATAAAGTGGTGTTCATTTTTTACTATATACTTATAATACATGTCTTGTTTTTGTTTAAAGTTCAAATCATTGAGGACATTTCGTTTGTTAAAAGAAATTATGTATGATATCATTTGGAGACCTTTAAAAACAGCAACTGAGTCATCATGCGAGCAAGATGCGAAGTGAGGCGATCAAATTACGGGAATTTCGAATTGCTGCGATTAATTTAACATTTTTGTTGTGCATTTGGGAGATGATTGCTGCAAGCGGCTAGTCTGTGTTTAAACAAAACACATCCGCAATAAAGATGCGCAATTAGTTTTTTCTCGGTCAGATCAAGTTGTGTTGTGTTGTGTCAGTAGCACCTAGCACGGGCAAGTGATAATTTTAAAAATAGGTACATTACCGGTTCGGGCGAGAACGGTAATGAGGCGATGTTTCGACAATTCCCTCCGTTATTGACGCCCGATTTACAGCTGTTGGCAATTCACACTTGTTTGCGGTGCCCACTAGACGCACTCGCGCGGTCCTCGCACCCACTTTAACCGCTCAAATTTGGAAGAAAATGGCGCAATACCGTGTTCCGCCTCGGTACACTCACAAATTACACGCAAAGAAAGTATCTCCCTCTATGGAATAATTTCCAGCTTTATAGCTGAAATGACATTATTTCATTGTTTACAGAACGTATTGGTATTAAGAAGAGTGGCTCCCCTGGGACTTTTTGTTTTCACCAATACGTACCGTAACTTAGGTAAACTCTGGAAACTCTGTTCGTACCGTTATTTTAGCTTGTTTGTTTGGTATTCATCACTTCTTTGTTCTATTCATGAATGTAATTCTGATCTGACTACCCATTTGGGATTATAGTTTAGAGTTTACGTTATGTTATTTTGTATACTTACCCAAAGGCGCTACATAGCTATATTTATAATCTTATCGAATGTTAAATAATATGGATGAGACGGTCACAATTTTTATTAGCTTTGAGCCAATCAAAGCAACATATTCATTACTAAGTACCTGTAGTTAGTTTACTATCGCGCATAATACAACGTGCGCTGCACTGCTCTTGTTATTGCGCGCAGCGGCCGTATCCGTTCCGTGATGGTTCCGCAACAGTTGACCTAGACATTGATTCCTAAAATATATTATCATCTTACATTATTCTGTCCATTATAAACTCATTAGCGTAGCGGCCAACGGCACTCGGCCCGGGCGCCAAATTACCAACATTATCAATTTATACCAGCCCGAACACAAACAAAAAAGTCGAATGTAGATGACCGGTTCCCGTTAACAAACTTGTATTGTGCAATGTAGGAGAAAAATTGTAACGCGTGTTTTCGGTACGTAGTTTTTGTGGTAGGGTTTGATACCGCTAAGAATCAAGATGTGTGAGCGCACTTAAATGCTTTCACTGCGAGCTTGCGCTGCGCCAACGTCGAGCATCAATCATCTGTCGCCGCGGCCGCGCCGCGCCGGCGCAGCCTGCTACCGCCGCGCCGCCACCGCTGTAGCCGCCTAGCGCCGATGCCTGAGACACATTTTCATTAAAATGATCATTAGCCCGATAAAGCTATTATATTTATGGACAAGGATTTTTCATTAAACCTTAATTGAAATTCCCCTCTTCTAGGAGTAATTACTGTACTATTTTAGGAATTGTATCCTCCCCGATGAACTAAACTTTCTTGGTGTAGTATACGTATAGATTGGATTCCTGTGAAAATAAGGTTTTCCTTAGTTCTTAGAATATTTACGACCTACATAAGTTTACCAATTTTTGGATAAAATATATGTTTAACTTAATCCTCTGTTTGTAAGTATAGGGTTTGGAGGGATTTTGGATATAAGATACGGCTGATGATGAAATGAAGTATATTTTCGGTTACGCGTTTTCGTGTTTAGACGAGAAGAAAAATATTTACCACCCAACAGAGGATCCTAAAGAAGAATGATAACAAAAGTAGACAAAAGATTGTCAGTATTTTTTATTTTAAATAACCGGAAGGTAATTTTACACAATTCGCGAAGTTTTAGGTTTGTAATTTACATAATTTATAAAATTTAAGTACTTCGTAAAATACCACAACTCTTTAATATATGACTGCCAAATTAATGTACATCAAATTCTACTGGCTACATTAATTACAACTTCTGCATCGCATTGTCGTGACTATTTAAAAATTCAGCGAGCACAGATAATAAACATAACTTCGTGAAAACAAAAAATAACGAGGTCTTTTATTTCTTGTATTTATTATTATTTGAACGAATCAACACGCGCAAGATACTTTTTATATTTTTACTTACATAAAACTTACGCTCAACTTATTTTGTTTCCGATATGTTTGTCTAGTGGAGTCAAAATAATTTGATTGATTGTAGTGTTTATGTATAATTAAGTACTTATTAAACAGGTGATTAATCACATAGGACGTGTCTGGTTGTCTACCTTCTTACACAGCTACTTGATGTTTCGAGCCTTATATGGTTTTTGCTACGGATCTTGTTTCAGATTATCAGGAGGAACATAAGTACAGTTTTTTTTTATTGCTCTTGGCTTGACTTTATCAAGTAGGGAGATAATAAATGCGATAGTTAGATAGATGATAATTAGTTCTATGTAAGTAGAGTTTGATGCTTATGATGGTTACGATACAGTCTCTCGTATTGTAAGAGTATTTTTTCAGAAACGGATCAATGACAATATTTTATTGATTTGCTATGTAACATTTGGTCTACAATGTTGTAGCCCGACTGGCGAAAATTATGCCGTACGATTGAATAAATACTAAATGATTTGCTGTTTTACGTACAAAATATCAATGACGATTGTTTTATTTAAGACCTTATTATAAAAACACTACTTATATAACTGAATTGGCCTCAGTTTTTTCATTAATACTTACTTATTAAATTTGTATTTCCCACTTAGATGATTTGAATTGTTGGTCTTTATTAGCAGCTTCTATCTATATATATATGATTGTTATCGATTAATTAAGCGCCTCCGCGGTTTAGTTAGAGTGTTAGGCTCTCGATCTGGTGGTCCGGATTCGATTCGCGATGGGGAAATCACTTTGTAAGACTGTTGTTTGCTTGAATTACATGATTGTCCGAAAAAGTAAGATGATTCCGTGATTCGGAGAGCACGTTATGCCGTTGGTCCCGTCTACTAGCTTCCACTTCCACCAACCGGCAGTGGAGCAGCGCAGTGGAGTATGCTCTATAGGCTATATAGGCTGTTTATGATGTTATCAATTTATTAACTAAAAATAATTATTAAGTGGAACTTATGCCTGATTTTCACACTCAGCAAAATTGTAATTATAAATCAAAATTCGGATACGTTGTCACGTTTTCATGAGCAATCAAATCAAATTAATTTGTGTAATAAGTTGATAACAAATACAATGTATTTTTCACATATTTATTAATTTTGTAATGACTTGTTAATTTACTGATTCGTGCATGTCTAATAATGTAATACTAATATTTATTTGATCAGAGTCAGATGGTAAAGGTTACTTCCTAGTTGTTCATGGTATGATACTGGTTTACGTAATAGGCCGTCACGTCTATCTACGAATAGTGCGAGCGTACACGCAGATCATTGCTAATAGGCAAATCATCGGCCTTCACAAGGACGCCGCTATAAAAGGTCGTTAACAATTTCAATTCAATTGGGTTGTTTCCCAGTAGGCTCTGCACGGCAACCGAGCTGAGCCTTCGACCAATAGTCGTTTGACGTCCATCTACGCAGATAGCATTCGTATCGTTTATTGTTCGAAGCGCTCGATATAATTCGCATGTAGACCCGGCTGGTCAAAGATAAATTATGAAATTCAGATTACCATATAAAGACAGATCTAAAGGTGACAAAAAACGTTTTCTTTTTTCTAGTTAAATTATTTATGAATTTTAATAAAGAAAAATGCGTAATAAGTGTGACATTTTGTCACGTTTTTCTATGAGACACAGGTTGCTATTTCATAAAAATTCCATAGTAATTTCGTGTTTTGGCTAGTTTTCTATTTTGACGTGACTTGATGTAGATTTTCCGCAAATGGCATTAACTGCTTGGTCGGACAGTTTACGCTAATGTAGTATAGATTTAGCTACTCCACTTATTCCTAGAAGAGAAAAAGGAAAGTCATATCCGGGCTCAATTAATATAATTAAAACTAATATCAAAATGTATGCCTATTTTGTACATAAGTCCTTGAAAACCTTCATGAGAAACTTACAGCCGAACAATGCACTATACCTAATTATTATTTCAAGTTACAATGTCACATTATAAAGGGTACTTAAGTAAAAGATTTACATATTAGGCTTAGTAAACGTAAGCTACGGACACTATGTTTCTACATTTTTCAGATCACAAAAAGAAACATAGAGCAAACAGACCTTAGACAAACCAATGACCCCAAAGCGAAAGGAACATAACGTAATATAATCTCATAGCTAAGTATATTCCCAATAGCGGTAGCACTTATGTTCTTCGCACCATGAACTAATTACCCACGCCCCACCGAGCCTGCTTTCTTTAAGCGAAAGGAAATCCCTAATTTTTTCAAACAGCATGAAAGCTCTGCCAACTACGCTAACCATTCGCAACAAAATTAATGTTAAATCGCATTTTATTGTAATTTCTGAACTGGCTCTAATTTTTAAAATAAACTTCTTATTAAAAAAGCAATTTGCGGCGGGCCGTTCCTTGCTCTCTATTTCGTCTCCTCTCCCCCACAATTTTACGCCCCCTCGGCTCAAGCCGACGTTTATCCAAACTTTCCCACCTGGATTCCATTTCCCTTAAGTGCTCGTTTGGCACCGTGATCATTTCTAAACTTAACCTGCATTACTTATTTAAGGCTGCGATGCGAGACTAATTGCGGTTAATATTATGCGTTATAGGTATTTCTGTTTATAATACTTATAGTGACAGGCTACCAATTAATACCTAACTTTACTTTAGGTAGAATGTAATATTTTTTTTGTGGTTGAAGCGTTAGGTTCAGGAACTAGTGGACATCAAAGAAATCACTTTGTGAGACTGTCCTATGTTTGGCAAGGACATTGCAGGCTTGTATCACATTGATTATCCGGATAAGTGAGATAATACCGTTCCGTGCTTCGGAAGGCACGTTAAGCTATTGTGTCCGGTCCACTGGCCTAAATACCTCTACCAAGTGGAGCTGTATGTTGGAGTATCCTCCATATTCTGTTTATGTAGGAGAGAGAATATGCAGGTATATTATATGCATACAGCATTACTTATTTATTTGATTTAGGTATAATACGAAAAAAGATTAGGGTTCTGTTTGTTTACTGCAACACTCCCTATTGTATAACGGGGTGATTGATCTTGCCATCCCATATCTGATTGTTATGACATCGGGAAAATTAGTTCTCCGCATTTCCTTTGTTCCGCGGAAGCGCGGAACTGACTCTCGTAACAATCTAAGCGCCCGCTTTATGTTATTCATGTTTCGAATATTTTTATTCTAAAAAACATGTTTGTTTCAACTTATCTCTATGACGTAATGCTGTCTGTTATATTATCTCAACGCAACATTGAGATTTATTTCAAAAACATCATTTTTGGATAAACAACTTTTTGAACTTAGCGAATATGAATCAATACAAATTGCAATATGAATGAAGTACTTAATAAAGAATGATGTGAATTAGTGATGTAAGTACCTAAATCACTAGTCTACGTAGTTTAATTATCTCTAATCTATGATTGATTTTAAATATTTAAGTATTGAAATAAATCACGTTGAAATCAAACGAAGAAATCGGTGTCCCTCTTTCTAACTTGGGCTACCTATGCAGATTTGTTGTTACTATCTCCCAATCATGAATACATTTACAGTCCATTCTCAGTACCTACGTGCAGCAATAAATATTTGTAATTAAGCTGTGCTAAATATGAATGCGAGAAAGTGGACTGACCGAGCACCATGGGCATATCGAAGCTTCACATCGACGTATGAACCAAACTCTATAATCTATATCTTAATGCGTACAGACAGAAACAAATACAAAGTTGATAAATGACCTCGTTATTATAACGGTTAGCAGTGCTGCATGATTTTCATTTCGAGGTCAGTATATTTCTCTGTGAAGCACGTTACATACTTTTTTTTTACTCGGACAGTCAACAACAGATCATGATATCCAAGTTTTTTGCACAACTTAACGAGAAAAAAGTCTCAGGACATTGTGAAATATTTTTCGCAACATAATTAACGTCAATATAATTATTGAATAGGTTTAAATTTTATATGATTTTGATAATAAGTATGTCGAGGCGATGATGCTGCCAAGGATGTGGTATGAATACAAAGAATGGAGATACAGTCAAAGCTTCCGATGACACTTCACCTTCACCTCGGAGTTGGTTTTTGAAAATGGTAAGTGTCTTCTAATGAATAGTATTTAACGCAGCTGAGGTGTACATAACGGCGCGCAACATAAAGGGTTTGCACATGATGCGTCATGTGATTCAGTCCCTGACGTTCTCACAAAGGTATTCGCGGGAAAGAGTTATTAACCCATTACGATAATGTCGCCGTGAGATTGGAGCCAGAAAGCACCCAAATGAGCTGCCGGGTGATGGATACGTGAAATCTGACACGCCATCGTTCTAGTAATTGATTTTTTTTAACCCAACATAGAATACAATTAGCTGTTTCATTTAATAACCAGAATTCATGTCGGCACAGAAACTTAACCCACATATAGACATGCGAGAGCACGCATAACTGTAAGAGCATCGGAATAAACACAGGGTTTTGGACGCAGGTACATTAGACGTTGATGGTTGGCCGAAAGAAGGCCGTGGCGCGACCTTCCAAAATGGTGGGCGCCGAGCGTTGACCGCGGCGCGGGTGCCCTGAGCGCGGGGTCGCGTCCGCGCAGATCTCCAAATGATAGTAATTAACCGCTGCCGGCGACGCACACCCGCCTAATTACCAAAATATAATTTAGGAACTGTTACACGACCTTCCATAACCAAACAAACACAAGTTAAAGTGTAAGCTGAAACCTGAACTCTAAAAGAGTTATCTATAGGAAATATACGACGACATGAGTGCTCACCTTACTCATACAAACTATTACTACATTACGATGTTATGTTTACTACTGGTTTAAATCGATAACAGTACTAGCAACACGATATGTTTTAACAATCAGTATTCTCGAAAGGCAATCATTTTCGATGGCATTTTCCTTTATGTCCTCAGCTATGCCGTTGTATGTTTAACAGATGTACTCGATGTAAACAAGTGTTTGTACTTGCGTGTAGTAACGTGTAACTACTAGAAAGTTTGCTACTTAGGTGCAAATGTTATAACTAGAATAATCACGATTTACAGGTACACAAAGAACATACATACATACATAAACTCACGCCTATTTCCCACCGGGGTAAGCAGATACTATGGAATTCCATTTGCTTCGATCCTGACACACATTTCTTGCTACCTCCGGTTCAGAGTAGATTGTACTAAAACTTCTCTAAGACATCTCCAATTTGGACACTTTAGGACTCTGTCGCATTAACATATTTGACATTTAGTGAGACTTGCAGTTCAATTTGTCAAAAAAGTTAATGTGACATGGTACCAAAGTGTATACATATTAATGCTCGTGACCGTACGTCCTTCTAGGTCTTCCTCTGCCAGCCCTACCGCCTACCTACGAACACACTACACTAAGAAATGTAGTAAGTATAAACATTATTACATAATTCAATTAGTTATTAAGCATATGGAGACAATATAGAGGCAAATTTTATATGTAAAGTAAGTACCTACTTATAGCAATAAATGCCGCAAGGCATAAGTCATTGCATTGTTATAACAACATTTATAAAATACAAAGTAACTATCCATATATAAAAACATAAGTCAGACGAAAAAAATGCAGCCACTTTTGGTAGTACGATGAACAGTAGTAATAAAAAAATATAAAATAAAAATAAAAATGTTTTTATTAAAGGTAAAAACCCAATGATTACATTATAAATATAATTGTATAATACGAATTACTTAAAGGTACAATAGTACCTACCGTCTATAACACAAAAAAATAAACTAACACAAAATAAATGTGGTGCGATCATTTTTTATTTGATTCCCGATGTACTTTGATCCAGTACCGTATCATCGGGCTAGTCAAGTCTCGGCTAACAACTTTAAGCATGCTATTATCAGAGCAACGCAATCTGTCCCAAAATGAAGATATACGTGCCCTAACAATAGCAAAAAAGTCGGGCATTCTCGCCTCGGCAAACATGCTGGACGCGCTACAAAAGCGAGGAAGCTTCATAAGAATGCGATATGCGTCATTATACTGCACTCTTATGGTGCTAAAGGACGCCCTCTTGTGTCTATACCATAATTGGCAGGTGTAGAAGCACTGACAAAAGGCCCTAAAGAGTGTGCCCTTCACTTCACTACTACATTTTGCGAATCGGCGCGCAAGCATGTTACACCGAACCGACAATGCCCGTCTTTCCCGCTCCATATCGAGATCATCCTTGCGGTCTCCAGTAACGATGTGACCAAGATATTTGAACTGCTGCACAAGCCGAATTGCCGATCCGTTCAAAAACACTTGGGGTATACTCTCCGGAACTTTTCCACTCCTGAAAACGAGCATCTCCGTTTTTGCCACATTGTACTTTAATCCGTGAGAGCTAGCATAACTCTCACAGACAGACAAAAGTTTTCTGAGTCCACCAATCGATGGACTGAGGAGCACCATGTCATCCGCGTAACTGAGGTTATTAAAACAAACACCGTCAATATGGCAACCGACACCAGTGCTCCTCAGTTCACCGATCAGCCCGTTCACATACGCGTTGAATAAGTCCGGAGAGGTTAACCCACCTTGACGCACACCGCATTCCAACCTGTATGCGTTGGAAGTCGTGTCGCCCCATCTCACATAGTTCGTCTGTCCTCCGTACCAGTATGCCAACAGTCGAACGATTGATTCAGGTACCCCAAAGCCGCGCAGTTTGGTCCAAAGAATTTCATAATTCACCAGGTCAAACGCGCTGCTGAGGTCCAGAAAGCAGGCATAAACTGGCGTATCACGATTAACGTAATAGTCCATTGCGTACTTTAAACTGACAATCGCCGAATCTGTTGACACACCAGGCCTGAAGCCAAACTGTGCATCCTCAATATCCAGGTTTCGTAGCAATTCGGGCCGTAGCAGCCTCTCAAATACCTTGCCCACGACAGTTCCTAGGGAGATAGGCCGATAGTTAATCGACGAACTCAAGTCTCCTGTTCTGTTCTTAACTATAGGCACGACCACTGTTCGCATAAGAGGGTCAGGTAGGTATGAGTACTTTACAAATAAATTGTAAATCACACATAACATCGACCACAGCGGCTCTCCCGCGTAAAGGACGTGCTCTATACTCAGATTGTCATGTCCAGGAGACTTGCCCCTTTTCATACCACGTATCGCCTTAACAACATCGTCAACAGTAAACTGCACCACCGATTCCTCAGAAACCGGATGAATTTTGTTCTCAGTCCGCTGCTGTGTAGGCAGTGGTTCTTTTTTAAACTGACGAACAAATAACTCGGCTATCTCCTTCGGTTGTTGCAAACCGTCCACAGCAACAGGCAGACTTTGTTTCTTTTGTAATTTCTTTGTAGCATTCCAAAATTTCGGGAAGTTTTTTTCCTCTTTATGCATTGCCAGTATATCCATCTTAATAGTCTCTTCATTCCTAATACACCATTTTACTTTATTTTTAAAATTCTTTCTACTATTCACCATCTTGTCATACATGTCACCTGTGGCCGGCTTGCCTGCCATCAACCAAACGTCATAGTGAACACGCGCAGTTGAGTGGCTTTCCTGAACATGAAGGTTCCATCCAACCAAAGGAACACGTTTTCTTTTACTAGAAGATTGCGCAATTGAACTGTTAATGGCAGCTAATTGTAGAATATTAATAATTTTACAATACATATCGTCAATTATTTTAAAATAGTCGTCGCTAGAGTCTAAATAATTATTGCTTTTAGATATCACATTTAATTCATTTGTCATATATGTATTAATTCCTAAAAATTCTCGCTTACAATATTCATAATACTTATCTATTTGACTAGCATCTCTGTATCCCCATCTTATTTTATCCCTATCGCCATGAGACGCATAGTTTCCGCTCACGACAGAGCCACGGCAGATCTCAAGTTCACAATCAATGCACAAAGGTACATGATCTGACGTATAGACACCGTATAAAACACGGACTGATTTAACAGTATCGCGGGCTGCAGTGGTTGTCACACAGTGGTCCAACCATGAGCAGGTACCATGCGCTTTACTCTCAAAGGTATGCGTATCGGATGTAATTCCCAGCACATCAATATCTACACAAGACAGTTCCTGCTCGGCACAAAAATCCAATAGCTCCTTACCAAATTGGGCACTAGGGTGGGCATTAAAATCACCTAAGATATAAACAAAGGGAACGTCATACTCCTCAATTACAGCATGAATTCTTGATAAGCAGTCCGTAAATTCTGGGAGGTTATCAGTCTTATCAGTTGGCAAGTACACACTAAATATAATAAAAGAATGTCTACCGTTTTTCACGTGTATAGCAACAATTCTATCATGTGCACAATCAACAATGGAGACGTTAGGAAACTTCGACCTCCTCCATAGTAGGGCTGTTCCGCCATATGGGCGTCCTCTTATAACTCCTTTCGAAGTATCCATCGCAGATCTGCTTACACTGCCAAAGTTAATGTCGATAGTATCAACCAGACCGAGATCATGCGGCATGAGCCACGTTTCCTGGACTGCTACCACATCCGCGACTCCACACAGATCCCTGACATGTTGCATAGAAGTCTTAATGTTCTGACAATTAAACGTAATCATTTTAATTGTGTTAATTGTACTATCCATATTTATTTGTTATTGCTTACGTTAGTAAATCGTTCCTTAAAACGTCGAAATACCAAGTCTTTAGGCCAGAATTCTGTACTTAAAAACGTATCTAGATTCTGTTTAGGTACTAAAATTTTAAACGACCTAAAGTCTAGCTCTTTTCGCTGTGGTAATAATTGTATATCCAGTGCTTCCGATCCCATTGAAAGTATGTGCTCTTTCACGTCCTCAATAGTACATGTCGTCTTCAAACGCGATAGGTAAATAGCTTCAGGCAGTTGCGCCACTTGTAACCTACTCGTACCTGTTCCTGTGCCACATTTATTATTATTGCGGAACTGTCGTTTTTTCTTATTTTCTACGAGCGTAAATCCATCACTATCAACTCTCGAGTCAGTGCGCATAGAGTTTAATTTAGCGGACATATTTATCGGGCGGTCATTAAGTATTGCACGGTAGGTACTCCTACGTGGCGATACAATGGTATCTAGCGAGTCGGAGCGCTGACGCATACTCGGCGGCGGAGACGATATTATTTCGTTTAAAGGATGATTATCCATATTGCGTTTTGCTTTAGGCTGTGATTTTTTATTAGTTTTCGTATTTCGCGTGGCTTTGGCCGATTCAAGTGTTAGACTGGATTTTACCTCGGAGACTACGTCTTTCGTTATGGCCTCAATTTCAGTTTTTGAGATCGATTCACAGCGTAATTGATGCACATCGGCTTTCAAAATGAGGATATCCTTCAAAAGGCGAGTCACGTCCACGTGATCAAAGCACACAGGTGGCAGTCGGTTCAGGTTCTTAGCAACGTATGTAGGCTGCTTCTCCGGAGCGGTTTCCCTCAAAACTTTGAGGATGTCCTTAATATTTTTCTTCCTCTTATCTTCACCCTTTCTTTGTACGTTCCTGATTCTTTCTGAAGACAGCGCATTCATAAGGTGCGCCTTTCCGGTTTCCACTTCATCATCAGTGAAATTAGAGTCACAGATTTGCACCATAGAAATATCGTCCATAACATCAATTCTGTTCTGGCAAAAAGCCAAGAACTCGTTAATAACTATTTGTTCCGACATTGTTTACGAACGAATACCGGTAGGTATAAAGTCAAACTCAAGTAACGAGCTCCGGCGCACGCGTGTCCATCTCAAGCTGCGACCGAACGACGACTCTGTAATGATTGGAACAAACCCTACTTGACGTATGTAACACTTCAATTATGTTAGGGTTAGCGTAATAACTGAGAATAGCTTTTACAAAATAAGTACGTGGAATGATAAGCACCATGGTGAATTTTAATGTACTACATAATTTATCATATTAATTGTATCATGTGTTGTCATATACATCATCAAACAGGCTATATCATTTAGATAAATTAGACCTGTCTATCGCATGAACTTTATTAGGAACAATTAGGCATCTAGGTACGTCGGAAATTGCATTGACTTTATACCGTGCAATCAGTGTCTCCTGCTTCTTCAGCGAGCACAGACCTGCAGGAAATTAAAAACAATTAAGCGGCTCTGTTTACTCTGTCTAATAAGCACGTGTGAGAACTTTGGATCCTAACGTTGTGATTACCGTTGCATGTTGTTTACATGTCTATATACTTTCATTAGAACCCATCACTACGTATACGCCAGGCAGCTGGCTGTGTGTCATACCTACAACACACAAGTTTTGCTTTATTCGAAAATCAAACCCAGTGCAGCGGCTCACCACCTATCTATCACATTGGTCTAACAAAAGCTCAGTGAAGTTTGGGTATTTAGTATATAATAAAAGTCATGGTGACTCAGAATTGGCACTTGCGATGAAAAACTGTCCAAAATATGATTGTCTAATATATTTTTGGAACGCGTTTAAAAGAGCTGTTAGTTTAATTAGCGAGAATTTGAGTGGTATTGTGTGGGTGATAGGTGATAATTTGATGATCGCCACATCTCCGGCGGCTGCGCGGGCGCAGCACCGCGGTCGCGTGTGTAATGTATCGCCGTGTTTGCACATAGAGTGTAACGCCCTTTGTGTTCCTTGTTTTGTTACAAAATATTGAACACCGTTTTATTTAACACGAACTTTCAAATTGTATTGACATGCGGGGACACTCGAAGCAGTTTCAGATGCAGAGTTAACAAGCTATTACGAAATGTTCCAGCCAATATTGTTCAGAAACATTGTCAAAAATATTTCTAGACGTATTCTTAAAATCTTTACTTTACAAAATATACCATAATATAAAAATATAAAGCGAGTGAACTTTGTAGGGCGTTGTTGTTAACTTGTCAGAAAAAGTAATCATTCATTTAGGTTTCCCGGGTGTAGGCAGGAAGACGGATTTATTACAAAACTTTATGAAATTTTCAACTTTATGACAAAAGGAAGTTCTTGACTTTTGTAATAGCTTTGCTAGCTTACTTTTATTAGATACATAAAACCGCGTTTTTATGTATGCTACTTAGGCAGACTCTAAGCCGCTTTTATAACTGTTTTGATAAGTACTTGATGATAGCGCAACTAAAATATCAGCTACTGTAAACATTGTAGAGGTTTGCTGAGTGCAATCATTAAGTATTTAATGTGTCAACAATGGCTAATAGCTTGGCAATGATCGTGTTACGAGAGGCGGGTGCGCGGGCTCGGTAGCGGGACCCGTCGAGCGAGTCCCTGCGCCGGCGCACCGGACACCAGCGCGCGCAGCGCACAAATCTACGCAATAGATGCGCCAAAGCGGGAATGCCAATGAACTTAGGACGGCTATTGACAGGTATTGCGTTAAGACAAATAGACGAGCCGCCGAGACAGACCTCCGTTCACTCGACCTGCCTACCTACATGTAGGTACCTATACAACGAAAAGCCTCCTGAGAACTTCTATGTAAACACGCCGAGGGTAAATAAGGAATTCTTGTAAGCAAAAAGTACCATTCATAACTGTAGTCGCGTACTTAGGTGTTGGAACAAAGATGGCTCAAGAAACTTTGCATAATGATTCACTCACTTTGATATGCCTTGCAAATATCTAGTGGTAATTGACATGGATTACTTTAAAGTGTCCGCCAGGTAGCGTAAGAATGTAAACATGCGGTAGGTAAGTATATATGTATATATACCAAAAGGTGTTCTTGTTGGTAAATGAGTAAAAAAGTGTGGTCGGGTGCGCAGACGCAGGTACCGTTTTAGTCGTCACCAGTGGCCAGCGGCGGCGGCAGCGGCGGCGCTCGCGGTGTGCCCCGTAGAGGACACATCTTTGGATCAGTATTTGCATGCTATTAGCATATTTTTTGCGCCGAAATGGATATCAGTGGGCGAATAAACATTCCATGGTATGATTATAGATGACTGACCGCATAAGAAGTAAACAAGATAATATCCATCTTGGGCAAGAAAAAACATTGAGTACTTGTCTGTATTCCTATAACTGTAAGGACAGAGATAAACTCGCCCACATATTTTTTGTTTGCATTAAACTCTTATTAGTGTCAGGCGTAAACTTTGGACCAATTAGCAAAAATACAGCAATTTATGATAACTAAATCGTGTGAAATTGTAAAACACAAAAAAAAAAAATTCAAAAATATTTATTTTTCAAAATTGGCTTACAAAGTTAGCGCTTTTTGAACGTCAAACATAATTAAATTACATATTATGTAACTAGCTGTAAAACTACTACCACATCGGAATCTGTAACGCTGAGGGAAAGACGTGGCCAGAAAACCTCCCAGCACAGGGCCCTAGTCCTACTGTTTCATGTTTTCCTTTCTTTTCTTTTAATCCAGTTTGTATTACATAATTTATAGACTTAAATACAATGGTATTCCAATTACAGTCGGCGGAAGGAAAGTGAAAAATAAAGAGTTTATGTGACTTTATCACAGAAACAGTGTTTTATGAGCTCCCTAGATTTTATATTATATTTTATGAGCTCCCAACACAATGCTAGTTTAATTAGTTAGTTAATTCCATGCGTGGTCTGGAATGGATAGAATAAAAAAAGAGTGGATGTCATACTACTTAGTATCATAACGTACAGACTGTAAGTTATGGTCTTGAGTATTGTATATAAAAAGCTTTAATAAAAAGGCAATTTTATGTGAGAAGCTTTCAGTTATGAATGGTGCGAAAAGGGTTTGCAATAATTAAAGAATACTAAAATATCGAGCATAAAATTTTAATAGTCTTTATATTCTTAATAACGCAGAAAAAACTGGTTTAATATATATGTGACAATATAATAAATAACATAGATTATAAGATAATTGAGTTGCTTACGTGTCTGAATAATTATTAAAGTATTTTATAAAGATTACCTTAAATAATAGCTGTTATTTACTATGGTATAATTCGGTTGTCCATGTTAATCCTTTAATCAGTTTTATCTGATAACAGGATGGGAGATGTAAAAAAGGTTGTGTGATTTAACAAGTTGGGTAATCAAGTCGCAATTAGATATGGAAACGACATACAATAATAATAAATAATAAAATTATTATTTCTCCACTTAAAACACAACACAAAAAAAAAATTGTACGCTAACATGGTGATACAATACTAGTGTATTTTAAGGGAGCTGGTGCTTATAAAGGGTTTCCCTTGTGCTACAGGTCACCAAGCCCAAACCTTTGGAAATCATTTAATCTATTCTATTCTAATGCGTTACTTAGTTAAGTAGCTACAAATATTATAGAAATGTATATTTATGTAATCCAAAATATATATTAAAAAAAGAAATAAAGGAAAAAATAAAGAAAAAGGAAAAACTGACAGGGACCTTCGAAATATGCAATTGAGTGTGTGTGAGATTGAGTAAAATGATACGCGAAGCTTCAGCACCCGTTCCATTTCAACGAAACAAGATCACAATGTCGGAGCGGACTATCAAGGAACCATCTTTATTGCCTACTGTCTAACTAGCTTCACACCAAGACGAATAATTATACTTACTTAATGCATGATTTTGAATGCTAAATTATGATGTAGTGTTTGTCTTCGAATAATCAATACTTCTTTGCAGAAAAGCTCATACGTACTCACGAATAGCGTTGCGCATACCTATATTTGTGGACTGGGAAAATCAATAGTCATTGACACCTTTGGCATACTATTGTTAGTTTTAATGATATTTGGCGTCTTGATAATGTATGTTTTATTGCTTTCCAGACGTCTTCATGAGCCGATGACCCATAGCCGCTTACGGTACTTGTAAGGTGTAAGCGAGTGCGCTATGTACATTCCAAGCGCGCTATTTAAACAGGCACATGCGAATTTTCCGGCTAAAGTCAGCAAGCTACACAGGTCATTATTTGTTGAAGAATTTTGATAGGACATTACTTATGGTGGAGTGACCAAGCGTGACCGCAGCCATTGCCGCGTAATCGCGCGGATGATAGCGAGTCGGCGCGGGCGCAGCTCGATCCGGTGGATGAAAACTTTGCAGTCGTCTGGCGTAACTATACGCTGCACCTACTTAAATAAATAAGACATCGTCTCATTGAAATTCACTCGGATCGGATTAGGCATTCAGCAGATTTAAATCTCGAACCAGTAAAGTACGTAGGTAGTTTGACCAATTTGCATTTAAAATTGGTTTTAAATTCCTTAGAACAATAAAACTTGGTAAGCGCGTTTTGACTGTTGGTATGAGAGTCCCTTACTAAATTGCGAAAACTTATAAACTAGAGTATAGAGATTTTATTATGTATTTCGTATTCAAATTTATTTATCGCTTACGGCGTTATGCTATAAGTAGGCTGTACGTTCTTTATTCGCCTGCATCGACATTTACGCATACGAATCATCTCATTAGAATTAAATTAAATTATAGCAATACATTTCGACTGCAAAAAGTTAAGCACTGCTTGGCCTGTTAGTGGCCTTAGTTATTTCGACGAGAGCCCCTAATCCGGCGTCACGCTTCACCAGGGACTATGATGTCATCAAGACGCAAATCATCGTAATACATCAATGAAAAAAACTCAGTTTATCTGACAAATTGTTCCAAACTATGAGAACATTGCTAATTTCTGCAACACAATTATTCGCTGTTGGAATTCCGATGCTAACCGCAATTTTCGAGTTAATAATTAACTTTATTCAACAAAGTGAGTAGGGTTCGGTAACCGCAGCCTTTTCCTTCTCTGTTATGACTTGAACAGAGACAATTATTTAATTTTAAATTGTGTTTTTTTAAGTACTTTGTTGGTATACTTTTATCGTAATATTATGATTTTATAGAACTCTAACGCATTTCTGTGTTCCATAAATACCTACAATGAATGAATACAGACGGTAAACAAAAACACCTTGCCTTTTAGAAGAAACACAGCAAGAAACACTCACATATCTCAAATATAATCATAGTCATCTACAAAAAAGTAATATAAACAAGTGGCGCCAGTACAAAAAGTGCGGAGATGGTCGCAATAAATGTTTGCAATGCCTCCTTCAGTGAGCTTTATAGATGCGGCAATCTCGTCCCGTTACGTCTAAATCGAATAGAAGGTTGCAATAAATTGGATACTCCCGTAATTAATTCGGCGGTGTTTGAGTCCTTAATGAGACGCTGCCGGCACCAGTTGAATTAATTCGTTGAACTCCCCTGCCGCCATTCCGTAAGTTTACTCTGATAACGGTAATATTTTAGTGCCCACTAAACGTACGATATCATTGAACACATTACGCATTTTATGTAATCTCCACTATAAAATAATCTGAGTTGTTACGACTAAGTTTCTAGTATTTATATTTTACTAGCGACTCGACCCAGCTTCGTCTGAGATCCATTTTACGTTTCACTGTTTCTCAAGATTATCCTAAACATACATACTTTACAAAGAAAAAAAATAATCGAAGAATATTCTGAGATGGACGGGACTCGACTAGGGAAACCCCTAAGCACGAGTGGTGCTATAAAAACAAAATCATACATACATATATGATTTTATAGGTATTGTGTATTAGTGATATTATATTAAATCAATCTTCTATTGTCTATATGTTCGGTTAAAAATGTTTTATTTTGACGTGACTTCTTCGTAGATGCAACAAAACGCATATGACATTAACTACTTACTTGGCCGGAATAAAAAAAGCTTCCAACAAAGCATCCATCGTATCCATCAGTCTTCGTAAGTTTTAATTTTGGCTTCCAATTCTGATTATTGGTGACTGCTCACCCGCCCTAGATATCATAAGCGTGATCTTTTTATGTGTGCACGATACATGATAGACGTCTTCGCCCCGTCTTTTAAACTTCCCCATCTTTTAAATTTCTTCTTCCAATTAAAAATTGCTGCTCGTGAACTCACCAAAAATAGTGGTCAGAAAGTCAAAATATTCTAGCGAATTTAAACCTTTATTATTTGTAATAAATCATAACATGAAAATCACAATCAATCAACAAACAATCGAATGAGCTACATTACTGCAGAAAAAATCGGCAGATTTGAAAAGTGTTCCATATTCAAATTTAATTTTATGAATAGTATAACTTACCAGTGTCAAACTAAAGACAGATTTGTAGTAAACAAAAGAAAAACATAATGTTTGAGAATAGCGTAAGTAGAGTTCGTTCGAACGTTCTTTTTATTTTGGAAATATTTTGCACTGTGAATAACAGTTATATTTTCTTCGGATATATCAGCCTCGGGTGGAGCTGCGATTAAGTAGCTGTATATGTAAGTCACAGTCAGTGAACTTCAATTTTTAAAAGACCGAGTTTTAAATGAGTCGATGTACGACAAACAAGCCCTGAATGTTGTAGAATCCGGTGTAAAAACGCGTACCAACGGAAGTCCAAACCATTACCAAATGTGTGGTCAAATGGTTCGCAGAAAACGAGATTTGGCTGACAAGTCTTCCACTTATAATATCAATTAGTGAAATTAAAACATGTAACGAGATCTCTGGCGTCATGCGTTTAGTCCTTGCTAAACAAAATACTAATATATTACATACGACATTTAGTTTTTAGACGTGTCTATATCTATTGTCTATTTTTTTAAGTGCGACTAGATGATATACCTAATAGCTTGAAGTTCGATAAACCTGTAATAAATGATGATGATAAAATATTACTTTACATAATATTAAAATGAAGGTAAGGTAAGTAATTGAGATAAACGATAAAATAAAACTACTCCTTTGTACATGAAAAACCATGTCGAGATTATATCAAAGCAGGTTATAATCGTTACATAAAAGTATGAAATATAATATTGTTAACAAAATTGATACCACGAACCAAGTTCACAGGTCCTTTATGGAAAGTAATTAGAATTAATGAGAAAGGCGCTGCCTGACAGATGAAACATGATCTTGGGCTGCTGCCATTTGTAGCTGTTTATTTTTTGGGAGCAGAATTAAATTATCGTACTTAAAGAAAACAAATAACCCCCGGATCTGCGCTCCCCGTCGCTCCACTGCCGCTACAATACGTTCACGTAAGCTTCCTAAGCTTCCGGAGCGGTTGGATTAAAAAACTTTAGCAAGCGCGAGGTAACTTTACCAGCCCACCAGGATCGGAGGTGCTTATGAAGTTATGAATATCGCTCGTAATTCATCCGCAGCTCACAAACAAGCGTGTGGGACGCAAAATGGAGCTTTGGGCGCAGACCGCGGCCGCGCTCGTACCGCACTAAATAACGCAGCGCTGCTGATTTCCACCTACCGTCTAGACGGAGATTATGTAAAGCGAAGAGAAACTTATTCCTTTTTCAAAACACCAATAGAACCCTTTCCATGGTGCTTCACGGTCTTTTATTGCAATAGCAAATTTGCGTAGCGCGCTTTGATATGAAGCTCTCGTTTTATTTTATTACGTGATTTCCGGCGATTTACGCGCGCTATCTTGTACGCTCGCTTTGTTTGCTCTCAATGTTTGGGTTCCGACGACCGATGGAAACAGTTTTTCCTCACTGCTTAAATTTAACTGTTGCGCTTGAACGAGTCCAACGACTGCGAGCTACGGTAGAAATACGAGTTGTAATACTTACGTTCTACTTTCCATAGTAAACATATTTCTACAAAATTAGTCAATAATCCAACAGATGGCTCATTTGGACTACCCATCGAAGGGCTAATATTTCGCATTGTCATTATTAATGACTGTCGCTGGGTGATGCCCTCCCAAAATATTTACAAAAGACGCCAAATAGTAGAGCGGTCGCATTCGCTTCCCTCTAAATGGAAATTGCGGAAACTTAATATAAATCGAATAATCCATTCTCGTGTAGGGGACGTTTTCGGAGGATAAATCTCAATCGGGGGTGAGGAGAGTCGCGGTGCAACGCGGGAGGGTCACAGACGGCGGACTCCGGGCTGGCCCGGCCATCTGCCGCACCGTAAAATCGATAATATTTAGCAGGAGAGCGATATAACTCACATGGTCGGCATTCGGCTTGAGGCGACCAGCTCGCCCCGCGCGCCACGCCGCCACCGCGCCCGCAGCCGGACCACATGTGACCAATACCAAGAACTGCTCCCCACACTATATCTAGACCGCCTTTATAGAATTCTCAGGATTTAATTTATGCACTATTTTCCCTAAACAACCTCAATAAATAAAAATATTCCAGAATAACTTCGTTGTTAGGACATACTTTAATGGAATAAATATGTAGCTGTATCTGTGGTGTTATTTTTGTCCACTTCCTGTTTCGTACCTCTCACGTAACAACATAAGCTCACGGCTACATTCCCAATTGGGCTAGTGAGAAGTACCTACATCCATCAAGTATCTTACACATCGCTAATTGTACTTTCAAACTCTAACAAAAAACAAAGACAGTAAACTTTTCCACGCATTCGAGTGTGTTCTTCTTGATTTCGGCCTAATGAAATTCGGCAGGCGTTCCTTACGGTAACAATGTTATGAATCACAGCTCTTAAATAATTCTGATCACTTCAGCCGACTTGTCTGATACAGATACGGACTTGGATTACTACAGTTCTGATCTTTTGCTTTTTACAAACCAGGTAAATGTTACAGTTTTGTTCGCGACAAAGACTGTACCAATTTGCTAAAATTTGTTCGCAACATTTCGGCGGAAATGGTACCTGAATCCACCTCTGCCTCGATCTTCGCTTGGCTTTCCCGTAACTTCTCTGATTAACTTTTGGGAGTTGGATTCAGGCGTGACATGTGAGCGAAGTGAGCAAGCCTCTGCCTAGTTATAAAATAGGTAGGGATACCTGCATAAATTGGACACGTTTAACCTCTCCAGCGGCGCACGTGTGGCTATTGGTAAGTGATGGTGTCGGTTGGAGTCTGATCGGCCTAAATTGTACCGCGCTTCACCGCGCCCTTTTCATAACCACAATAAAACGAGCGAGCCATCCTTAAGAATTTAAGTAAAAGAAGGCCTAATTCATTGCCGACAGTTTGGTTTACATTCCCTAAAACAAAACACGCAAGGCACTGCATAAAGTTTTGTAATTACTTAAATAAATTAAGGGATTCTTTATTTGTGAAACTTAATCAGCGTCTGTTTCATATAAAGCTTAAATTCACTGCCACTTATTTATATATTCTAAACATTGTATAAACTGCTATAAGAAACAGTGTTTACTGTTTTTGTAAGTTAAGTATATTTAAGTTTCTTAGTTATTTAGATTGTGCCATGAGTCATGTCTGAAAGGAATATTTTGTAGCCGTCATTGCTTTAAATCGTGTGACGTCAATAATAGCGGTCAACGGTTTTTCAGAAACGGTCGGCACCTACAATTAGACACGTACTTCCCCAAATCTGCGCATGCGACAACGGCCTGTCGTAAATTACAAGAGGTGGCGATCGCGGGAAAACTTGCATCTGCAGTCTAAAATAGAACGATAATAATAAATAGAATAGAATAACATGTTTTTGTAAGTATTAATAAAGTAGGAACAAATAAAATAAATTCATAAAAAATACTAACTTACAATATGAGCACATCGTAAATACCTACTTAGACGAACAGAGTACCCAGAGCCGCCTATTTCTGGACATTGCAAATACCTTTAAACTAGTTTCGAAGGCTTGTACTGATAATGTGTAAGTATTTTTAGATTGAGATTAAAACGTCCTTGGTAATATGAAAAACTAAAAATAAAAGGGTAGTTTTCTATTCTGGTAGTTTGTGTGGTGCGGGGCGAGCTGGCGGCTGGCGGCGGTGGCGCAGCGGCGCGGCGCGGGCGCAGCCTGCCGACATTCCACGCGAACGTTGCCTCCCCGTGTTCGCAGCACTGATGCAATATTCAACTTTACTGCGTCCTTGCAATGCCGTAATTCATTATAACAAGTTTAATCGCTGTGAAGTCATTTTTATCATTTTATTTTTGTTTTCTTCACTACAGGTTCTATCTTACAGCCAAGGCCATCTTGGCGTCCTTAACTATGTTAACGCAGGAACGAATGACAGATGATACGATTAAGTAGGTTGAAGCTCCGGCGACAAGACTCTAGTCGGCGTTGTTTTTTAGTCGGACAGCTCATGCGACATAATAATGTTATGTATTATGTTCACCGACTTTAGCCGCGCTGCAGCTTATAAGTACGTATTATTACGTTTTTGTGCGAAGATAATTCTTAAATCACAAACGATAAAAATGGACGGAGAAGAATATGATTATACTTACATGATTTACTGGAACTAGTTACAATAATGTATCACACTAATAACCATGAAAAATAACGATGTCATATCCAGTGGGTAAAAAGCTTTAGACAGAGGGAGATAGGTAGGTAGGTATCGTAATCCTTCGTGATCCATTACTGGAGACATTGGTGCTTTTATTATCTGTAAAGGAAGACAGTTATATAGCAAGTAATGTTTAGTAAAAATGTTATTGTTACAGTATTTCCGGTCGGTGGTGATTTGTCGCGCGCGTGTCGAGAGTCTAGTCGCGCCGCGTCGCCGTCGTCTGCGTAGCGCGGCCTTGTGACTGTGACGCTGCCAATGCCTCAGTCATTGCCATTCGATTCGCCGTACTGTGGTAATGACTCGGAAAAATTACCGAACCCGAGTTAAATTACAATGGATCCGCAAAAAATATAAATTCAAAATTTAAGGATAACTACTTGTAGTATTACATACAAATCTTAAACGCTGAAATTTCAATGTAATAAGACTGGTTTTAGGTATGTGCACGGAGAGATAACCGATAACCTCCTGGCACCGTATGACCGCCGGGACCCGGTCGATAGCTTCGGTTAGAATTGCCGTTACCTGCAAAATCACACGCATAATCTTCCTCACTTTGTTCTGCAACGTACACTCCTTCGAATGCATGGGAATTTTCTGCTTTAGTGATCGTAATAAATAAGAGCTCGTCTCATGGACGTGTGTGCAACGTGTACGGCGGAGATGAGATGGATCGGAAAGACATTTTGCTTACAAAGATTTCTTTGTAGTTAATTTTGCAAAAAATGGCAGGATGCGGAGTCGGAGGCGTGTCGAGTGTCGGCGCTATGGCGGCAGTGGCGGCGGCGGCGGCGGCGGCGGTGGCGGAGGCGCGCGCGGGGCGGGGGGCTGTCAGGCCGGACTAACCCGTCGTCCAGGTCAGCGCTCCAGCCGGCTATTTATAGAGGTGCCCCTTAAACAGAGTAATTATTCATTGATTAGCACTGCGAGGAATAGGGGATTGCGCTTCTGATAGCCATCGCGCAAACGAGAATCGTCGCCGGCGCCGCGCCTCGTCGCCCGCCAGCTTAAACCCCGCTCAATATTCCAACGACATAAATTTAGACTATAATAATGATTGCATTTACCTACCCCTATTTAATTTAATTGCTTTAATGACTCTATAATGTAATAAATCGTTGGTTAGTAAGTGTTATCTAATTACGGCTGGACATGAGGAGAGTTCGTGTGATGGGAGGCTGCATGCATGTCAGATATTTTTAATCCAATCCCTTCGTTAGTTTTGGCGAACGTGACGTCTCTCACGTATACATTAAAGCCTTAATTTTGTTCTACATCCCTATCAAAGTAGGGTACTCTTGAACACCATTACAATATAGGCAGTATGTTTCAGTTGATGTTAGAACGTTTTGTTATGTACGTGCTGCCCAGTAAATGTAAAAAGACTTTAATTTAATCTCAGGTAAAAGCACATCCTGTTATTTGGTTATTATAAGTACATGATTGCATGACCTTAATATAAAATCCGTTATCATCGTTTTGTGTATTATAATTTCAGTCAGGTTCTGGAGAAGATACCTGTAATTCCAATTTATTATGTAGGTGTATGATTACTGTAGCTAATGAAAATCTTCATCAACGCAAATCCTGATTTTTACTTTTATTACACCATAAACAGCGAGGGAATTTAATATTAAAGCCAGTCGCTGAGTCTTTGAAGTCTAGGGTTAGATGATAGAGGTCCAGAAAAACAAGGATTTAAAATATTAATTACAACGCAGAGTTGCACAGTATGATTAAAAATAGCGAGCAAGAGTGGCCTAGCATTGTATAACTTAATCACTAATAATTAATGGTCCATGTTTACGTGATGAAGTGGACATATTAATTTACGGGATGCGCGCGGGTGCGTGACTCATATGAAAAGTAATCCAGTTCTATGAGGCACGCAGACAACATATGTAAATTATGAGAAACACGAATTTGTATGTGAACACCTACTGTCTTAATGAGGATATAAGGAAGTCCGCTTATTTCTTTGAATTGTTTGCTGAGTAGATTTGGCTGTTAATTTTTTCTAACAAACATGAGTATGTGCTAAAAACTTTTAGAGTACTTACGGTACGTTTTTAATCACTTTTTTGCATGAGATTAATAAATATTAAATATTGATTTTGTTCTAAACATTGGGATTAGGGGAAAGTTTCGATTGTTTCTTTTTCCTATGTGTTACTAGGTAAACAGAAAAACAAAAAAGAAACAAGATATATTTATGAAGAATGTAAGAAAAGAATCAGATTTTTCGCAAACTTACATACATTTGCTCAATTACTCAAGTTATTACGGCATTCTTAAGTGTGCACCTAGCACTTGCACTGCCACAATGTACAAAGAAAACTAGATTATGCTATGTCCAAGTTAAAAATAACTCATGGATGTTCTATAAATAAATGGCAACTTGTTTGTAAATATTTGTTTCTTTTGCAATAGCGTTGTCTGTTTCTTTAGGACATTACTGTATTACTGCCGCTTGAGGAAGATCTCGTACTCGTACAGAAACACACGAATTCATCTAAATAAGCAATATTGCAATTTGACATTTGCCCATCAAATAGCAATATTGCTTTTTAGGTGAATTGCTTTGATGCGGCCTTTTTAACCCCCTAGGCGTTCGGTTGTTAAATATTCATAAATTGATATTCTATTTCCAGCACTCTGATATTTTCAAAGAATTTATAGGTCAATAACTATCTAGGGATTTTATGCAATGTACGGCAGGAGCATGGAGCGCAGGGACCTGTATCGCAGGAATCGCTTTTCGGAATCGAACTTCGAACACTTATCACGTTTTATCGAGGCGTCGCTCAGCCATTCCCAGGCTTGACCGGTTTTATAATCGGGAAATTCGCGGAAGGTCCAATGAACGCCCGACACCACTTCTCACACACTCGATATATTTTTTATGCAACTTGTAAGGAAAACTGACAAATGCATATTATTTTCCTTAAATTCCCGGTTCATGTTTATTCATTGAAGTGAGATAAGTAAGTAAATAAAGGCAGTTCATGATCCTTAAAGTGACATTCTTGATTTTTTTAGGACTTGCAATACATCTGATATTATATGCGAATGTTTTTTTTTAAATCAGAATTTTACATCAATTCCAAAATACTGATTAATCAGTACTGAATAACGACTTAAATAATAAAAAAGTAAAAAAACTGGCTTTTATTTTTGATATCGGTTGGCATTTCTTTCGTTCCAGTTCAAATACCTAATTTCGGGTTTTTATTCGTCATACTAAGTAGGTATATGAGGATATCTGACTTCAGAATGTTGCCTCAATGTAATAAGTATCGACAGGGAGTTTTTATTTGCGCATGTTACAAGCGAACCAATCTAATAATATGTTCAGTTACGGGTTAAATGTGAGCTTCGCGGTATAGTACCGTTGGATCGATTTTATTACCTGTACTGTTTACAAACTGAAAATAAAAGACACAGTATAAATACTTATAAAAATAAAATAAATAAGTGAAAATCATGAGGTGTCTGCACACATTCTGATTGACACAAAATTATAATAATAATACCTACAAATATACATAAATAGGTACTTTAAATGGCCCGTCTTGCTTCATGAGTAAGTATAACATACATTTTCACAATTTAAATCGATGTTTTTTTTTTGTAGAAAATTACTTATCTAGATAAGTATAAATATATTTATACGAGTAGTCGCAAGAGCGAATGTCATCCAATGTAAATCCAAACCCCATTGTTTAACTATTGTGTCTAGAAACCTGGCCTTAGGAGGTTAAAGTCGTATCTGCAGTGGTTCCTCATGTACCTAGCTTTGGCGGGGAGTCTATTTCCGTTTGACCTTAACAAATGCCCCGATCCGAAGTACCATTTGGAGAGCAGTCGATAAATTGATAATAATAGACGGGTAATAAGGTGGCGGGCGATGCAGTTCGGCGGTGCGGCCTGGGGTGGACAAAATCAATAGTCGCCACCTCGCGCGCGGCCACCAGCCGGGCCGCACCGCACGCTGGCGGATCCACACACGTCGCCATTCTTTATTTGGTTTATATCCGCTCACTGCGCGACCACTACGGACCGCGCGCCACCTTTAACTTTGTTTCCGAACATTTCTTCATTTTTTACCCTCATAAAGTATCAGTTTTATTTGTAGTAAAAGTCTAACTTCGTGGAAGTATTGCATGTGTAGAATAATGAATATGAATACCTGAAGAATCTAAGTGTGCTTGGAAGACATGTAATACGCTCGCCAACTTATTGTCTAGCAGGTGGTGCACTTCATAATGCTACTGCGGGGCGAAAGGGAATCTTTTATGAAGTGTCCTAAAATGTATATCGGATGGGTAGGGGAGCAGTTTCGATGCCGCTAGAGTAATATTATGATCTCCTTAGTTAGCAAAAGTGTACGCAGTATCTCCCTATGCATTACACTAAGCTTTTTGATGTAGGTACTTTAGACATGATATGTATTTTTAGTATTGATTCGGTCCAGTTTTTTTGCAAACGGTAACTATGTCGACCGCCTATTTAATAAATCTAGGTCTGTTATGGGTTTGTGCAAACACATTTGTCGTGCGGATTCCGTGGGCAATTGAAGCATACTTAAACGGTCAACTATCAATCATACTTCCGCTACAGTTAAGTCTTAAAAAAATGTATGTCACATTGCGGATGCCAAGAAAATACCCTAATAATAAATTAGCATAGTAATGTTGGAGGCCGTTATGTTAGGATTGAGACCGCCTTAATTAGTATAAAAAAACGGCGCTTACAAGTGTCACTGGCCTTTGGCTGGCCACATATCATAAACATAAAAAAAATAATTACAATCCTGATCTGCACTAATTTATATTCATAATTTAATCATTATCGATACGAAAACCAACGCACTTCGATAACATGAACGTAAAGGGTAGTTTAGATAAGAGGAATTTAAGCAGTCTGGTTTTTGTTAAAATTAAGATAAAAAAAATTGCACATTTTGAATTAATAACTATACGACGCATTTAGTACATTTTACAGATATAACGTTTAATTCTCAGTAAGTATAGCTTTGCACTTTTTGCCGACTGTGATTAAAACTGAAGCCATTCTGCAACTAAAGGAGATCATCGGCTCTCCATACTTTGGCCGGCCCAAATTTGAAAGTGCCGGCCAGAGAAAAAAAATGTGTCGAACCTTTCGAGTAGATTGCTCTGATCATTTTTTACTATGACACCAAACGTGTATGACCATTAGTTTGGCTTTAATTGGATTTTAAAAATCACGATTTTTCATACATTTTGTAAAAAAAATTATTGTGTCCGTTTGGAAAAAGGGGATACAGGCGTATTACAAAGGACCGTTAGAACATTTATTAGTATGGCGCCAAACTTCTATGACCATTATTTTGACGTTTATTGGACTTTCCGTTTTGGTTAATATATTAAAATGCCGGCAATCGAAAAGAATACGACGAATCCGTCTAATAGTTGCTTCTCAATATTTTTTAATATGACACCAAACATCTATGACCATTATTTTGACTTTTATTGGAATTTACGTTTTAGTTCAAATGTGAAAAGTGCCGACCAGCAAAAATAGCATGTAGACAGTATCGAGTAGATGCCTATTAACATTTTTTTCTATAGCACCAAACGTGTACGATCATTAGTTTGGCTTTTATTTTATTTTGAAAATCTTGATTTCTTAATTATTTTGTTTAAAAAATAAAGTGCTTTGGGCAAAAATTGCGATACGGCGGATTACAAAGGACCTTTAATACAACTTTGAACATTTAATAATCTGGCGCAAAAAATTTTTGACTTTGGCTTTTATTGACCTTTTTAAAATCTTTATTTTTTTTATACATTTTAACAATGACAACAAGCAGAGCTTTCCCAATGACTAGTTATTAGTCAGATAAATACTTTGTGTTTTTGTTTTGTGTGTTGATAGGTGAACTTCTATATTAATACCATCTGATTTTAGATATGACGTTGGCTGTAGTTTTTGCATTCCACTCAACGTTACGGCCTAAGTTTAGGTTGAATTATTATGACCGTAGATGGTTACCACCCTCCAAAGATAAGCTTGCCATCTAGTGACGAAACTCGTATTTTGGCATGATGTCTGAAGTAGCTGTAAGGGAAAACAGGAGTCGGGCAGTTGTACTTTGCATGTATGCCGATCACAATGTCCTGGTGCTACTCGGCCGATAACGTAGTACCTCTATCACCCCACTGTATTTTCCTTGTATAAACACTTTTCTTAAAAAAGTAGATTCTAAAGCGTAAACTCAAACCTATTTTTAATTTATAAAAATGTGTCAAAAATGTGTGTAGGCATCTATGAAAACACCAGATTTTTGAAAAATCGAATCAAGGTCAAAATAGTGGCCATAGACGTTTAATTCCATAGTAATAAACATTTTGACGATTGTTTACATAACGTGCCTGTTGTATTATATTTTTTTACAAAATGAATAAAAAATCAAGTTTTTTTTTTTAATCTAACAAAAGCCAAACTAATGGTCATACACATTTTTGTCATAGTGAATAATGTTTACAGGTATCTTCTCGATAGCTTTGACATGTGTTTTTTGCTGACCGGCACTTTTCACACAGAAACTATAACGTAAAGTCCAACAAAAGTCAAAATAATGGTCATAGACGTTTGGTGCCATAATAATAAATGGTCAAACGGATAAGTTATAACGGATTATACCAATATTGTTTCTTGACCAGCACTTCACATTTTCACCAAAAATGTATGAAAATTCATGTTTTTTTAATTCGAATAAAACCGAAAATATTGACCCTACAGCTTTGGTGCCATAGTAATAAATGCTCATACGGATAAGTTCTAAGGATATATACCATTATTGTTACTTGGCCGGCACTTTACATTTTGACCAAAAATGTATGAAAAATACAGTTTTTTGAATTCGAATAAAACCGAAGATATTGACCCTACAGCTTTGGTGCCATAGTAATAAATGCTCAAGTGAATAAGATCTAACGGAATATAGCAAAATTATTTTTTGGCCGGCACTTTGACTTCTGGGCCGAAATCCGATGATCTCCTTTCATAATTTTGAAAACTAGTATGTAAGCCTATTACTTAAATCACTTTTTACTATAAAACCATCGTATAATACCAGATATGAAACAAAAGGTTGGAGCGACTGTGAAATCCGTATACAGGTGTTAGTGAAATCGTAACGAAATCTTTGAGGGATGATTCAGAACATTATTCTGAGTTGATATCAAGTGGAATTTTCCGTCGCAAAAGTATGTAACTGAAAATAATTAAAAAAACACTAAAATTTTCATGAATATTCCGACAGGAAATTTCACTTGATATCAACTCAGAATCATGGTCTGAACCATCCCCCTCAGTATAGGTTACGGTGTCACTAACACCCATACCTACTTGTATGGCTACTAGTATACACTTGTAAGGGGTGTAAGTGACATCGTAACGAATACTGAGAGGAATGATTCAGCTCATTATTCTGATTTAATACAAAGTGGAATTTTCCATCGCAAAAGTATAGAATTAAAAATAATTTAAAAAAACTAAAATAAATAATCACGAATTTCGCGACGGAAAATTCCACTTGATATTAACTCAGAATCATAGTCTGAATCTTCCTCCTTAGTATTCGTTACGATGTCACTAACACCTTGTATAACATAACAAAAACAACATAAGATCACGACTAATCCCAATTGGATGTTGTCAGAGGTACATCCATCTCAACATGAACTAAGTACCCACATCTCACTGAGCTTTTTGTTTGTAAAACCGTATATTATGGACCCAAACCGTGTTATTATTAAGTGGTCATACTAAGGTCCACAAATATTTAATGATTTAGTGATATCTTTGAAAACCACGTTGGGCAGCTTTCTCATATTTAGAGAGCATGTTTGAGTTTAAAGAACTAATAAGAAAATGAATGTTTATTGTTGTAATTTAATGTTTGTTTCCTGGTAGTGGTTGCCTGGAAGAAATTGCTCTAGAGCAAGGCTGGTCAAATTTTACTCTATTCATGTGTTATGTCTGATTGTTAAATTTAAGTTCAGTGCTATAAAGTGTACTTATTTGATTTTATTTGATAAGATAAACAGAAAAGGGAAGACCAAGAAGAGTTTACATGGAACAAATTAAAGAGAAGGTGAACGTCATATAAGGAAGTGAAAGAATTGGCCTTTGATAGACAAGAATGGACAATGCTATACCGACAAGAGTGTGGCTCTTAAATGATTGATGATGAAACGAAAAAATCATTTTGTGAGCACTAGTTTAATTAGGACATTACAGGCTGATCACCTGATTGTCCGAAAGTAAGATGATCCATGCTTCGGAAGGCACGTTAAGCCGTTGGTCCCGGTTACTACTGACTGATGCATGATGTAAATAGTCGTTACATGAGCACTGTCAAGAGCCTTTGGGGGCTCAATAATAACCCTGACACCAGGGTTGATGGGGTTTGTACCACTTCACAACCCACACGACAGAAGAAGAAGAAGGTAGCTACAATTACCAAAAACAACGTAAGATAGTGTACATTGTATATCCTGTATATATTTGCGACGGAAAATTCCACTTGATATCAACTTAGAATCATGGCCTGAATCATGCCTCAAAGTTTTCGTTACGATGTCACTAACATTCTGTATGCTATGTTTGATTCCCATCTAATACATTGCGATTTTTTTTAAATAAACTGGTCAAGTGTGAGTCCGACATTTAGACAATATTTTTTTACCTAGATTGAAATTAGCGAGGTTTTGTTAACAAAAATCACCTCCGAATGCCGGCCGCCGTCGTGGTCGACGATTTCCCTCATTCAGAGCCACTAGGGTCGATTAATTCTTTCAAATATTCTTCCTCTCAGATGACGCCCTGAGCCGAGGTTCGCGCCCAACTGGGCACCCTCAGGCCTGTTGTCTTAAATTTTGTACCGGGAGAGAAGCCTCAGCGCTCCCCATTTGTCCGGCCAAGTAGTTAATGCCATCTGCGGCAAATCTACAATAAGTCACGTCAAAAAAAAATCCACTTACGTGGTGCTATTTATGTAGCGCGCGGTATTTACTTAAAGGTTGCCTGGAAGAGATTGCTACTTAGCAATAAGGCCGCCTATTGTACTCATTCTATTTCTCTTTTGTTTTTTTTCCTGTTTGTGCAATAAAGTATTTGTTATGTTATGTTATTTATGTAGTGCGTACAGTCATGAGCAATAGCATGTACCCACTTTAGAACCCTGTCGCACTATCATATTTGACATTTAATGAGACTTACGGTTTAATTTTTCAAAAAAGTTAATGTGACATGGTTTCAAAGTGTATACATATTAGCACTCGTGACCGTACGTACGTTGTAATGTAACCTTCTGACACTACAACGTCACCATCTCGATTATTCTATATATTTCATACGAAAAGTGTAACGAATACATTCGTTTTACTTGAACGTGTTATTATTTTCTGATATTTCTATTATTAACTAAGAGTACGGAAAGTGAAATTATATTATTCTTCTTCTTCTATCGTGTGAGGTGGACCCATCAACCCTGGTGTCAGGGTTATTAATGAACCGCCAAAGGCCCCTGACATGGCTCATCGACAACTACTGACTTATATCAGTAAGTAGTAATAGGGACCAACGGCTTAACCTGCCTTCTGAAGCACGGATCATCTTACTTTTGGACAATCAGGTGATCAGCCTAAAATGTAATATGTTTGTGTTATGTGTATGTGTGTTTTTGTGTATGTGGATTCAAACCCCCGGATCGTGAGGCCAACGCTCAACCACTGGATCACGTAGGCCGAAATATTATTATAATTTTAGGATTACTTAAGCACGTCAATTCTTGTTAGGTAGTTGGTAGTTGAAGTACGAATTTTACTAAGTGCATGCTACGACTTCTGAAGAATAGGGCTAAATATGTAAAATGAAGGTCCTTTCTGTAAAAAATAAACAGTGTTTTGTTTTTCTTTCTTGTTCTCGCCTTAATAAGAACTTATAATACCGACAGGTATCTGAAGTTATCTCAAGCGTGTTTTAAATAATTACCTACTTACTCGTGGCATTTTGATGACCATAACGGCAAGTAATTGATAAGGATTTCTTTTGGGGTTCGTTACATTTTTTCCCGTTACTTAATACAATAAGATTTGCTTCATGTGGTATTAACTACTTGGCCGGAAGCACTAACTGCTTGGCTGGATTTCGTAGGGCACATTTTACCTCATAGACACGTAACCTGAAGCTGAACGAGATTCTGATAACATAATTATGTCTTATCTGCCGTTGTGAACGTTAAAAAAATAACTTTTTTGAAGAAACAATCAATTTTAATTACAACGTGGATAGCGGGGATAGAAATTCAGGGATTCTGCTTTTAACACCAGTTTCTTAGAATAAATACTCACAAACAAATAATATATTCTAATACGCACATCTTTAATTTGTTCATATATTTCGCGAGTTGTTAAATACAAAAAACCAGTTATACAAACACGATGATGGTGCGACGGTTTTAAACAGACATTTTAATTAATTATTTACAATGTGCTTCCGGAAAAACTTAAATGGCAATAATAAATTTCTTCATAAAGTATAGGTAACGGTGATTGAAATAACGTCACAAAAAGTCCTTCCGGTCGATTCTGAGAAGATGGATGATAATACAGCAGTTTTAGAATGTTGCTTCACACCTTTCGAGAATAAACGAGGAGGAAATGTTCATTGATAGAAATGTCAATTTTTTTTACAATGTGAATTGGTTTTTATTAATAATTATTTATATAAATATGTACAAAAACACGTATAAACAAAAAGTGTAACAAAAACCAGAAAGGTTTGTAAGTACGTTAGTACACCTTTTTTTGGACGTTACTTATTGTAGATGTGCCGCAGGTGGCATTAACTACTTGGCCGGACAAATGGGGAGCGCTGAAGGCTCTCACCCGGTACAACGTTTAAGACAACAGGCCTGAGGGTGCCCAGTTCCTCAGAAACATTGCGATCATTTGCCCAGTAGTCCTCGCAAATAACCATCATAATTGGTGGCAACGCATATGCTACGCACGTAAATTACGTAGCAAGGCATGCGGCGATGGCGTGCGGGGTAGATGCCTTGCAGAGTGTCTAAAGGAATGTCTAAATATGAATGGAAGCAATTTTGTTGCTTCTATGACACATCCACCGAACATTAGGATTTTTTCACCCATGGAACCATCGAACAATCGATCTCATGTGTTATATGCATGCGAAGTGAAACAACAAATTATTCACATTTAAATCATTAAAAAACACGAGTTGCAATTACGTGCTACAGTTTCACAATTGATTATTGCAGAAAATTCTTACAATGAACTATGAAATTATTTGATGTAGGTTTATGTATATCGACGCTATGGGACTGCGACTAAAAATATTGTTATACTAATTGGGCAGGCGTCTACACGTGCGTAAAATTTAAAAATTACTCTGTGGTATGAAACCGCGCAAGAACCGCGGCGTTCCTGTCGTATCTATACTGAGGCTAAGAGATTATGCCTAGTGCAATATAATGATCTGTTATAAGCGATATGACGGGCTTCTCCTTTCTATCGTGTGGGTTGTGAGGTGGGTTACCAACCTCACCTTACCTGGTGTCAGGGTTACTGTTGAGCCACCAAATGCCCCTAACATGACTCATGTAACGACTACGTACTTATATCAGTAAGTATAGTAACCAGGACTAACAGTTTAACGTGCCTTCCAAAGCAAGGATCGTCTTACTTTCGGACAATCGGGTGATCAGCCTGTAATGTCCTAACCAAACTAGGGATCACAAAGTGATTTTTGTGATATGTCCCCACCGGGATTCGAACCCGGGACCTAACCAGCCCGTCATCAACGGCCTCCGTGGTCCAGTAGTTGAGCGATAGGCTCACGATCCGGAGGTCCCGGGTTCGAATCCCGGTGGGGACATATCACAAAAATCACTTTGTGATCCCTAGTTTGGTACACAGCTGTGTACATAAATCCATCAGAACTGGAAGGATTAGATATTTTGGATGCGAAGTGTATCTATATCATTATGCTTTCCAGAATGAACTATATCATCTATGAGCGATTGGCTGAAAACCTGTCAACGGTTCACTATCTATATGGAAATTACTCAATGAAGGAGTATCCAGGCTAAGTTCCCCAAAAACAATATAGATGACGTAGTAGAGATTTAACGTGATAATTACTTATTTTCTCATTACTCGGGTATATAAATATTCAAAAACATAATGTAATGACAGAGACATATATACGAAAATAATTGTTGCTTGATATTTAAATCAGACATGGTATATTCTTCTTCTTCAGGTGCCTCTCCAACTAGTGGAGGTTGGCCATTAGCTCTGAAAAATCCTTATCTTAGAAAGCAATATTGCAATTTGACACTTGCGCATATAAAAGTAAGTGCGCAATGCATTGCTCTTAGATGAATTGCTTCTATGTGGCCATTTTAACCCCCCTGATTTCAAAAAGAAAGATTATGAAAAGAACAGATTTGTAGGGAGCGCTGGTAATTTTAATAAAACCCCACACAAACAATTGAATGAACTGTATTACTTAGGATATTAATTTAATTACAAGATCCAAACATTGAGACGCGTTGGCTTGCTCGCGCTAGAGATGTGACTGACCATAAATGGTAGACTATTAGGTATGTCCCATACAGATTCTCAAAAAGACACAGATTGTAGGTATCTATAATTGCTTTTATGAGAATAAAGGAAAAACCACCATCAGAATTCGATGCTGCAAAGTCCATTTTGCGAAGCACATTGCTTATCTCGTACATTACAATCTCAATAATCTGTAACTAAAGCTATAAATAATTAAAATTTTAGTTATTCCTTTCGCATTGTTCTTGCTGTATGACGAATATAGTTTAACCATTAAATATAAAAAATATTATAAAACAGAACACTTATATTAAAGTACATGTTTTTTTTCAATCTACCTAAGTATATTACTTATAAATAATTGAATTATCTATCTTAAATCAATTTACGAGTTTCCTTGAGTGTTTAGTACAGTCAACAAACTTTAAAATCACAATATTATTTAATCATCATCATCAGCCGTACGATGCCCACTGCTGGGCATAGGCCTCCCCCAAGGATCTCCACGACGACTATTATTTAATAATATCCTGTAATTATATATGTTACGGCTAATGCCGGTTAGAACTGGGTGTAGCCACTGACTCTTGGTTAAACCTAGTACGAGCCGATTGTTTTCGGGTAAGACTAGGTCTAGCCTTCATCATGCCGGCTACAACTAGGTCCAGCCATTCCATGTTGGATAAAACTAGGTCTACCCGATATCATACCGGCTAGAACTAGGATTCAAATGTAATGACAGAAGCATATATAAAAATAACTGTTGCTTGATATTTGGATCAAATTATGTATAGAATTATGTTGCTACCTACATTGCTTCTCTTTATTTTCATGTAATTGTGGCTGGGTGTAATAAAAAGGGTTATTATTTCTACCCAAAAACAAAGATAAAAGTGTTATCCATGAAATTAGAAGGTTAAACTAAGAAAAATTTTCACAGTGCCATCTATATTTTTGAGGAACAAAGTCTGGAAAATTGCAAAAGCAGCACAAGGTTAAATACGATTGATAACTGGATGGGTGACCGTTTGAATGACAATTAACCTCGTATTCGTCCATAAACCTAGGATTTCCGTTCTGTAACTGTAAACATTAAAAATGAACTGCAAATATCCGACTGATACTAAGACTTAAAATATATAAAAAAGAACAAACAGATTGTGATAAATGTTTTCTTGACACTGGTTGCCTGGAAGAAATTGCTGCTTAGCAATAAGGCCGCCAGATTGTACTGTATCTTTCGTCCATGTGTGTAAAACTTGTTTTGTATGTTGTGTGCAATAAAATGTATTTGTTTTGTACGTAGATATACGTATATGCCTACATAAGTATGTAGTTACAAAAAGAAGGACTGTAAGCATGCAATTGATACTAATTTAGAAATAAGCGATCGCAAGAATGCTTGGAGGCAAGCAAAAAGCTGGTGTTAACTCGCTCGTATTTCAGGTCCGGGCGAGATTTCTAAATAAGTAATAACTTATTTCCGTGTCCTTAGCTAATGACAAGGTCTCGCCGCCGGGCGTTCACCTCGCGGCGCTCCACTTGTCCCCCTAGCATTGACCTCAACATTCGCCAACATTTTTACTCACAATCTTATGATTGAAATGATGCAATATTATATTGCAATATGCATTTTTTATAAGTGAACTGAGTGAACTGTAAGACAGATAAATTATGTAAAAGGGAAGCAAAATAATCTAGAAAGAAAATCGTACGGAGCTTTTATGTAAGTAAGTACATTGTTTAAACGCTTAATAAGACGCTTAATAAAACGCTTTTTAAGACGTGACTTGTTGTAGATTTGCCGCAGGTGGCATTAACTACTTGGCCGGACAAATGGGGAGCGCTGAAGGCTCTCTATTTGTCCGGCCAAGTAGTTAATAAGTTTATTAAAATATATACGAGTAATGCCTTTTTGTATTTTATGATAAAAAAAATCGGCTTTAGTTAAATCTGTCGCGATTTTTTTTGGTAGTCACATTGGTGCTAATTCCTGAAGACGCCATCTAATTTTATTTTAAGTCATATTCTTATCCGCTGAAAAAGAAAGGGTCGACAGGCACGAAATTTATGGAACACACGTCAATTTTAAGCAGAAATCTAAAATAACCGTCTAAAAATTTTACATCGGCCGATAGAGTTAAGTAGACAGCACGTCAAACGGATTGCATATCAGCCTATTTTATTCGCGCAGATTATTCATTCGTTTTAAAATTAACTTCTTGACAATCATCCGTCCCTCACCTTTTCGGCGTGTAAAACTTAAAATAAAATTAGGAGGTGTCTGCAGGAATCGGTGCCAATATGTTATTGGATCATCATCATCATCAGCCGTACGACGCTCACTGCTGGGCATAGGCCTCCCCCAAGGATCTCCACGACGATCGGCATCCAGCGGCTTCCCGCGACCTTCACCAGATCGTCGGTCCACCTTGTAGCGGGCCTACCCACTGAGCGTCGTCCGACACGTGGTCGCCATTCTAGAACCCTTCCGCCCCAGCGGCCATCGGTTCTCCTCGCTAGTGTTATAGGATACGTTATGTCTATTTCTAAAGGCATTGTCTACGACGCGAGGATGGCTGTTCACAGTAGGTACTTGTCCCTACGCTGAAGTACGGAAGTGAATGTTGGGTATGGCAGAAGAAGAATGAAAGTAGGATTAATGCCGTAGAAATGAGATCGTTGCGTAACATCTGCGCTGTTAAATTGAGTGATAGAGTGAGAAACAGTGTGATAATAGAGAGAGATGTGGTGTAAAATACGAAATAATGACTAAGATTGAGAAGGGAATTTTGAGTTGGTTTGAACACGTAGAGCGGATGAAGGATAATAGAATTACGAAAGCTGTATGTATATAAAGCGAAGGTTGGTGTTTGGGCTGGCAGAGGAAGACCTAGTAGGACGTACATTGACCATATTTGAGATGTCCTTAGAAAATGTTTAGTACATCTACTCTGAACCGGCGTGCGTGTATGAAACGATTGATGAATATGGAGGAAGCAAGAGAAGCAAATGGAATTCCATAGTCTCTGCTTGGCCCGGTGGGAAATAGGCGTAAGGTAATGTATAGACCCGTTGTGCATAAATATATATCCCAATGTCAATTACAAATTAAATAAATAAAATAGAACCTATAAAATATTATATATGTTTCAGTTTCAAAAAATGGCGGAATATTGTTAGTTCGATTTGGTAATTGTACTAAACTAACAGCCTCTGTGTTCTAGTGGCTCTGGGGTTTGATTCCCGGTCTCACGTTTTCCAAAAGATCACTTTGTGAGACTGTTCCTGGTTTGGACTTTGCAGACTGAAATCACCTGTTTGCCTACTGAGGGCACGTTAAGAAGTCCCGGCTAAGCGGTTGTCACTTGAGCCATGTCAGGGTTGGCCTTTGGTAGCTCAATAATAACCCTGACATCAGGGCTAATGGGATCGGTCATTGACCTCACAACCCACTTGACATACGAAGAAGACCAAACCAATCAACTTAAACTTAATAAAAAAACATAGATTTAGGAGTCAGGTTTGTGTAAATTTTCCCAAAACGTTTTTGTGGTGGGATGGGTGCCACCCTCTCTGGTCGAAAAGGGAGGTGTGATTTCGCACTTGAATAAATGTGGTTTCTAATAGCAGGTTTATAAATTGTATGATTTTATTCTAAGTTAAATTTTTATAAGTCCGAATTATTGTTAACTATGCAAATATACTTAAAACTAATCTTGTACTTACTACTAACATGTTTTTTTGCAAATGTAAAAAAAAGAAAAAAAAAAGAAAGATCGCGATTAGTGGAAATTTGTTATTGGAGCCCTACATCCCATTGCCAAGAGTTCGTGTGGTCCACCTGCGAAGATACGCTTTCATAACGAGTGCCGCGCCAGGCTCCCGCTGCGTTGATGCCTTTACATTCGCTCATTATAACCCCCTCAATGCGAATACAGTAGACATACTTTCAATTATTGTGTTTGAACAGACTTTATTTATTAGCTCATATTTTAAGCGTAGTGTAGTTTAGTGAAACATTGTGGTAATTTAAAGAATAGACCAAGAAAAATGTTACAAATAAATACATTTTCGTACTGTACCAAAAGTGTGCCCGCGTTCTTAATGTGGCGACATGACAAATGATAAATGACGGGAGACGCCCGCGCCGGTGGCGGTCGGGGTGCAGGGGCATGTCAACTTTGCTAGATATTTTATTAATTGTCCTCCGGGGTTGAAACATGTCCACGTCGGCGGTTCATCCTTCCGGTAAACATTCATTTATTCGTAATTAGCATTCGTTCTCGTTACGTATAACGACATAATAGACTGTTACGTCGTAATTATACACGACGTGAGCATCATATACGTGGAAGTGGTCGTGACGACGTTCGGGAGGCGAGTATTTTGCTAATTGGTTGTAACTGATAGATAAGCAATAAAATCAATGGGGAGGACACCGGCTGCATCATCAATTTATGCCGATGTGGACTCGTGATGCGTCGTCGCCGCGCCGGGCGCCGGCCCCCGCCACCGGACCTCATATTTATACGCTAAAGCGGGCTCTGCGAAGAGTTCAAACGTGCGACGGGCGCTCGGAACGGTAGACGAGACGATCGAGAGAATCGCAACGCGTGGGTAGACGAGGGCGAGTGCAGTGTGCAGTGCGTGCGGGACCGCAGGTCGAGTGTCGCTGAAAGCTCGCGCCGCGAAGCCTCCGAGCGTCAGCGGCGGCGTCGCGCGACCGGCCGCCTCGCGTCAGTGCCGGCCCGGCCGCGCCATCGACAGCACGCCTACAACACGCTCTCTCCGCCACCACACCGCCACACCGCCTGCTGGACAGTGACACTAACTTTGCATACCACCGCTGCCATCCATCCCAGTGGACGCGAACATTTGCATTCCTTACCAGAGGTGAGTAACTTTTATTTTGCAATTTCCATATTTTTTTGCAAAAAAATTTCAGTGATTTTTTACCGATGGGGATAAATTGAAGTTGATTCAAAAACAGAAAGTTACAATGAGTTTTTGTTTAAGTAAAATAACGCTAACGTGTATCTATCGGAGCGCATCCAAGTGAAGCGTCTGAAAAAGCCGGTCGGCGAGCTTTTCCCGGGCGCAAGTTCATGAGGACCAACAACGCAACGTCTCTTTAACTTACTTCACACATTTTTTCTTTCTTTTCTTACTTTATGTTAGGGTTGAAGTGAAAAAAAATTATACAATGATGCTAACCAGTAGAGTAAGTAATATATTCTAAACAGTTTCATTTAGGATAAGGAGGTGTTTTTGATTAGATTTTGTTGCTTTATTGTTAACTACGACAAGGAAAGTGTTTTAACTTGCTCCTTGAATTTGTCTTAACACATCATGCTGTGTTATTTATATTTTTTTAAGCAAAATAATTTAACTTTTTACGATGCTGCAACTTGTTATAATTTATATTCTGCAACAAAAATATATAATTATCGCAAAGGTCAAGTTGTACGTATTTTACATTCACATTTTACTTTAATGCCTACCTGTTTTTACGAAACCTTCGATGGTAGGATTTTGAGTTAAAAAATAAGTATATATAACAGCGGTAAACATGATTATGATGAAGGTATCGATTATGCAGCTATTGCGGAATTGGCGAGTGTCGCTCGCTGGACACGCGTGTCGCTGACGCCGCGCCGCGTGCCGCCGTGGCCGATCCATCCTCCACACCACAATCTATAATCATTCACAATTGTACGAACTCAGTAAATCGAAATCAGTAGCGCAAACATACAGACTGTATAATTTCTGCAACAATTTATCCGAATACCCAAATTAGAACTGAGTCTGAAACCCATTTAAAAGAAAAACTTGCATCTATCGTTAATTTTGCCTATTGGTTGTTCAGGTTTAAAAAAAAACTACATAAAGAAGTGTGGTTGGTACAAATTGATTGTAAAGTAAACAAGGTAAAATTAGCAAATTACACAATTAATATTGCCCGTAGCTAATTGGCAGAATTTAGTTGGTATTTTACCGAGCCGTCTCGCGTTAGTGCTTAGCATTCTTATTCTCACACAGTGAGTAGTTTTAGTCGCCGTATGCGGCGACAACTGTTTTCGTCTGGGCATATTTGGATTTTTGTCTTTCATAAACATAAAAACTGAAAGTGTCTAAATTTAAAACAATGGCTCGTTCTCCAATTTTCCAGTACGACGCGCATCGAATGTCATCCTGCCGAAATGGCTTTTCCGTATTTGTTGTCACACTTTTTTTTTCTATGTTTGCGAACTTCCTGCACTAATGCATTCGCAACGTTTCAAATACGCAAATATTTTCCTCTATATATTTAAGTTATCAGGACCCGGAACAATGAGTACATTTCAATGTTACAAATATCAACAGTAGCAGAAGCAAAACGTTTTTCCAACTCGTTAATATCTGGGAGTCTTCAAGGCTAGAGTGAATAGGCATTTGCTAGGTAAACGTTCCTCCCTAGACCACATCGTCACTTATCTGATGGTAAGATTATGGTCAAACGCGAGCCTATAATATTAAAAAAAAAGCAATAAGTATAATTATAAGTTCCGTAATGTAAAATAATCGTTACTTAATATTTTAAATGTTTTTGATTGTACGTTTCTGAAGTACTTATTGTATACATATTTTTTCTAAATAATGCATTTAATATTACTTAAAATAGGTCTTATCCATCCGCTAACGACTTTTTGCAGAACCTTACCCAATAATCGACGAGAGTTTTGTGAAACTATAAAAATATTACGACTTTTTATATTAATTGTTAAATATTAAGATAGGCCGTACTAAAAAAATTCTCGTGTATTTTATTTCTTTTTGAAGGCTCGAAGATATTATTAGATTTAGTAGTTTAGACTGGTTTAGATTCAGCTAATTCCCATCCACGAATTTCTTAGCAGTTTAAATAGTTGCTTAATTATTTAATTTTGGTCAAAAATACTATTAATTCGATGTTAATTACAAATATGTAATAAATTATGACTTCGTAATTGCGGTTTACCTAATTATAAATTTGTTAATATTTCACATACTAGGCTATCAGTATTTTTTTTAAATACTATAGCAAGTACTTACATTTAAATATTTATGTGCTTTTTTTAAAGACGGCGTTAATTTCTTATCAAGTATAAGTAGTAAATATACTCGAAAGACTTCGTGTAGTTACCTACAGTATTAACAAAAACTTGTAGGGTAAAATCTATGGTGAACTAGCAAGTGTGGGCTGTGGGGAATTGCCATGCTTAAAGACGTTAAAGTAAAATAATTGCAAGAGTAAGATTGTTTGAGGAGCACAGAGAACATTTTGAGTGCGAATTGTCGGTGTCGACTCGGTTGATTGCGCAAAGCTGCAAGCGCCCGCGCAGCCGCCGCGCGCCGAGTTCAAGAGCAGGGTGAAGGTTCCCGAGGCATCAGCGCCCGCGCCGCTCGCACCCCACCACCGCTGCTAATTAAATCTTTATTACTTTTTAAAATATTCTATGAAATTACAAGAATTTGTTCCGTACTCAAGTGTAGAGCCAGAAATTAGTTAAAAGTAATGTCCCTCCTCCGGTTGATAGAGGGGAGGCCTGTGCCCACCAGTGGGACGTATATAGGCTGTTCATTATTTTGTTAGGAATAAACATGTTATAAAAGTTCGAAGCATTCCATTTTATACTGAATTTTTCTTTTGAATTATAAGTAGGTACGTTTATAGAAATACAAAATCAAAATCACAAATCACAGTTTGTGTACCTTCGCACACCTTTCACATCATGCAGTGTAGAGAAACCACAAATAAAGAGAAACGATTATATTTTATTAACAAGAAAAAAATTCACATTCTTAGATGCTTTAAAGTTCTTATTTTAGTTTAACTTGTAACATAAGTTCACGACTATATTTCAATGGGGTAGTCCGAGGTACATAAATCGTAAGATGAACGAAGTAACCACACCTCAACGAGCTTTCTGTTAGACCAACGTGATAGGTAGGAAAGCGGTATCGCCGTCTGTAATGGTCGAGCTAACTGTGTTATAGTGAAAACTGAACTGAATTGGGGCAGGTCCAGTAATTTAACTTATATATTATAAAGTTTTATGTCTACTATATAGCGAGTCTTATCTGAAAACCGGAAGTGCTATTCCTATACTTAAGTCACAATTTACATTATTTTTTACATGTGTGACCTTTCTCTATATTCCTTTTTTACTTAGATACTTAGATAAGTAGTGATATTGGTGTTAGTGATATTTAATTTTCTTCTTTAGAAGTTCCGCCGAAAATTAAAAGGACATTGAGTAAAACTTGAAAGTTATTTAGTTGCTAAATCATAAATCAAGATAAAGAAAAGTAAGATCTAATTAGGGCTATTTAACGGCGCATTGAATACTATAAAACTCAACTGACTGTATTATTACTTGTATTACGTGTAACCTGATCGTAATCATTAAATTAAATCACTTTAACAACCGCCTTATAAAATGATTGTAAATCGCAGTAGTTTAAGTGCGAAGTGGGTAATTTGAGATGATGTATACATTAGTCGGCGCTTTGAGCGATCAGAGATGACGCTGATGAGCAAGGTCGTGGGGTTTCTGGTTCCTTTGTGTTCAGTTTCGCACCTCAGCCGGAAACACGGCTAGTTGACGGGGGCTAAACTCACGGATTGCCCTCTTCCTCCGCTGCTATGGCCATGGAACTAAATTCTGCACTAAACCTACTCAATGTTTTTTATTACTCAAAATGACAATGCAAACGCTAACTTGCCGTTCACGGATATTTGCAACGTACCCATTTGGCACAGTCCAGAAGCACGAACAACCAGTATCTTCCTTGGAGAACATGCAGCTAGCTGCGTTATAGTTTCAAACTAAGTGATTGTAATAAACGTACAGTAATTCGTCGCATCGATGCTGAGACATAGCCAGCATAAAATGGCAGCAATAAAATTAAGTGTCCTTAAAACTTAGAAACCTCTTCACTGACTCCGCATTAATGAAAGCGCGCGTCAATATGCGCGCGCGCAGTCCCGCCGTGACAGAATGCGCTGCGTGCCACTCGTCGCCGCCGCCGCTTCCTGAGAAAATGGCAAGTTATGGGGAACTGAATCTGGGCCTCGCAGGTGCCGTTGACCCGCACAACCTGCCGCACTCCGCGCATGTGTTGCCATTCACATTAATATTTACCCACATACCTCCACTCTATGTGGGTTTATAGACTCGTAAGAATTAAAAGCCACAATGGGGTGGAATGGGCAATGGTTTAATGTCGACGCGGCGAATCGCGTCTCTAACAAGAAACAACGATACCGTATTCATCGTCGTTGGCGAGCATGACCCATATAATTTCCCTGATTCGTTAATAGCGGCTGACCCTGGAAAGACATCAATGTTTGAATTTCTTCGACAAACCTGCCAGTTCCGCTGCTCTAAGAGATAAAACCGTTACGAGAATAAAAAAGCTCCAAAAAAGTTGTAACCGTTTCTGTTTCACTTACTATATCATAATTTTGTGGCGTGACTTTGATTTCATGGTTATTCAATAAGGTTTATCAACAATGGACACTTTTCGCGTACAATTATGTAACTATCAAAGCGTGCAGTTCGTGATAACGTAATCAAAACTTCGTGACAATCATTATAAGATTTGTCAGAATTTTATTAAGGAAAGGGCTAAGAATCGTAAAATTATAATTCATATGTAATGATATGGGAAACAACCACTTCGGAGCGTCGGAATCTCTCGAGGGAGGTACTGGCGGCGTCAGCGTGAGTGGAACAAAGATAATGTATCGTTTGACGACATGATGGTTATTGGTCCCCGATGTCGAAGACTGCAGCCACGAGGGACGAGCGTGTAAGAACCTCAGCCGCTCGCCGCCTGAATAACAATATCAGATCTACGGCCTGCGATGTCGACCACAATGACCGATAAAGAGAAACACACAAATATGGTCCTACGTGAACTTCGCTTAAAATTCACATTCGAAAGAACCAACTGCCTTGGGTGTTCGGTGCCACCAATCGGAATGTAGGTTATGATGTTATTTAGCTCAAGCTTTTTGCCTGTCTAAGTTTTTTGTTACAATAGTTATCTCCTTTCATGTCAATCAGATTCGTATAAGGCGTGAAAGTAGTGACGTCACTGTGCCAAATCTCGCCTTATTAACGCTATAGTACACTCAGCTACGAAATTTTAAAAGGCATGCACCTCCTTTACGTGGGAACGGCGCGCGGCGTCGCCTACTTTTCTTTCACTTAATATTATATTATTTGGAACTTTTATGTCTTTTCACAACCTTCACTAAATTGGTTACAATAACGATTCAATGTGAAATGCAAATTTCACATTTTACTTAGCAGTTCAAAAGTATTGGCCATAATAATATTAATTTACGTTAGAGCTGGTTCTGTAATTGAATAGGAAATTTATAAAAGCCTGTCAGACTTGAGCAAAACATGATTTACAACAACATGAAGTCTGAAGCTTCCCTTTGTTTAGCTCTGTAGGTATAGCGAGCAAGTCAGAACATAGATATTTAATAATAGTACAAGCGATGCTCTTCCAGCTCATTTCATTTCTGTATCATATTTATTATTCCCCGTTTACAACGCTTTCAATCCTAGTTGGAATACTTAATACCAGAATTTACGACAGCCAGCTCGGCATTTATCGCTCCGGCGGCGATGCGACCCGGCGACGCGACGCGGGTGCCGCAAACCTATGAGAGCCTGCTTGCTCCGACCTCCGAGTCCGAGCTCCAAGCTCCGAGTACCCACGCCCATGGCACCCACACTCTAAATAACAAGACAAATATACATGTACACTTTACCAATTTACCAAGTAAAAATTCTCATGTCGTGTTTGAATAGGCCTTTTACCAATTAGTATTTGTACCGATATATGACGTTTGCGTTGGTTAAGGTTTGTCTGTAAGGCTCACTACAAACTTTGTAGTGTCCGCCCGACACCCTCCCGGCGCGCGAAGCGTGAGAGACCGAGGACTCCGTCTATGACTATTGTTTGCGTTTTAACAAGAGGGGTTTGAGTTTTATGGAAGCATTGAGAGTTTCAAGTGTTAACGTGGGCCTCAATGGACTCTCGTTTCGCAAACAGATACGACACAAACAACACAAGGAAAATCGGTGTTGTGATCGCGATTCCAATTTAAATGTACGATCGCGCAGCCTTTTATACGACAAGAACCTTTACCTCTTTTCGTGACCAAGAAACTAAATTCTTTTTGATCGTTACCAAATCGTTATTGGTACATCTTTAATGCCGCGTGCCATAACTGTAACTCCTGCGATTCCACAGGCTGTACAAATAGTGTCGGTTAACGTACCGAAACAGGTCACTGTTCGCGAAACAGGCATGGAACTCTTAATGACGCAATTATAACAAACTTAACAGTTTTTACGTTAATAAAGAGGCTCGGGTAAGACTTGATAATGTCCAGGTTGTTTTATCGTGCGGAACGTGCAATGTCATTGTCCTATGAGTGGGTAAGGCGCATATACCTCCTCGCGGCCGCCTCGTCGAGGGCGACGCGCCTGCAACCGTCTCGCCCGCTGCGCGCTACCGAACTCATCGAAACACCTTATGTTATTTTTTGGCATATTTTAAAACATATACTTAAGTATTATGTTTCATACCTATTATCTCCATCTTTAGGTATTGATAACCGTAATGGAACATAACAATACCTACTTATTAATGCGTAATTCTGGATGATAGCAAACTTTATTCAGACCCTTTTCCTAAAGAGTTTCCTGACCAAGCTTCGAGTAAGTATCTGTTACAAAGATAAATTGTGCCACCTTATTTAAAAGGAAATTTACCCCCAAGGCGAATTTAATGTTTAATGACTTTATTCCAAGTCCCCCCTGTTAGTCTAAGTAACTTGGTACTTACTTAGGTATTTCTATACATATTCTTCGTTTTCCTTTAATCTTTGGAGGGTTTCGATGAAAGTAATATGTCAACAGCTGAGTCCCTACATGAATTATTCACACTCGAAGAATGCCCAAAGGAAATGGCGCAAGAAAATCAATAGGTAGATATTTTCTTGAGATGGAAAAGTGGTATTTACGAAGCCTTTGAGAATTTGCCTAGATGGAACGAAATCGAATTGCCGCGATGTTTATCGATGCTTTGCGTCACTAGTCCTTGTTGTATTAAGTTCAGTCGTTTGCATTAATTTTCTCTCGGCATTTAAGTCACGAATTGTGCTTATTTCAATAGGAGCCCTCGTGTCTCGGCAAGTACCAGGCATGCATCAAAAACGATCATTAGGTTATAAGTATTAATTTGTTGTAGGTACTTCCTGATTCGTGGCGCTTCCCTGAATTTGCTTTTAAACATTCGTGCGCCGACGTCTTCACCTTGAAAGAACATAGGCTTTTTTTGATGTCTGTTTTTTCCACATCAATAATGATAATTTTTAGAAGTATTCATTCAATATCTTGATGCTAGAGCTAATCACGACCGTCGCTGTTCTTATAAGATTCAGAAAAAAAGTCATGCTTGCTGGCGATTATGGAACTTTGATAACTATAGTGCTGACGTAATCTTATATACGTTTCCTTCTTCGATTTTGTTTACGTCTTTAAATGGTTTTTAAATTCAAAGTTTTTAAAACGGTCATTCGTTGCTGCTTGAACCATTAGGTGACTCACACCTTTACAAAGTTCAGCTTTATTGTATGATTAGGTTAGTGAATTGATTATCAAGTGAGAGGACTGCAAATGCTTCTTAACGATTATTCAGGTTCCAATTTGTTCTACTTCCAAACAAGGGGCAATACTATTTACATCTATTTTACATTTCCATTTAAAAAGTAATCAAACGAAAGTCTTGAGTGATCATCAATCATGCCATAATAAGAAAGTTTATAGCTGCAAGTGTCAGTGGTAAAATGTTTGAAAGAAGCCTGCTCGTTTGATTTGCAATGAGGATGACGGCGGAAGCGATAAGCCGGCTATCTCGTTCGTGGATCCAAATCGAATTTAGACTTCAATTGTTTTTGTTCACCTGCGACCCATTCCTGGTTTTATAGTAGACGATCGTGAACTTGTACCTAATAGAGCTGTATAGTATTTCATATTTGTAACGCTGATTCCGAACTTCACCGGCACTCGTCAAAGCTCGTAATTTTGAAAAATTGTGCCGCAGTGTACCACCCAGTCAAGTGAAATGCAATTATGGTGCAGTGTACCTATCGTTAGCAATTGGCAGTTCGTTCCAGTTTCCGGCTTGTGATATTATTACATGCGAGTAAATACACGTCTCCGCGATGCGGTAAATGGCCGAGTGGTGGCTTAAAAATTGCGGCATCGTGGTAACGGTACAAAACCACCATTAATATCGCATGTTGCATAACGTAAAAGTAAGTAAAACAAGTTGATTTCCTGTTCGGACCCTCTTTTCAAGATAATTGGATATTACACTGGACCCGGCTCGAAATCGAAATCTTCCCCGGTACCATTCAAACAACTGTTTTATTTAGCCCTCAGACAAGTACCAACTTTATGGCGTACCTCGCAATACGCGACAAGTTTCATGTCTAATCAAGGTGTATTGAACATAATCGCGGAAGGCATACTTTATAGTTGTTGTATATAACTAGCAGATTAAAACACTAGTGAAGTAAAATGCGTAATGATGCGTTTATACTCATCATCAGCCCATTAACGTCCCCACTGCTGGGGCACGGGCCTTCCCTATGGATGGATAGGGAGATCGGGCCTTAGACCAACGGCTTAACGTGCCTTCCGAAGCACGGAGGAACTCGAGATGAAAACTTTTTTTTTTGTGGTCACCCATCCTATGACCGGCCTTTTGCGAAAGTTGCTTAACTTCAACAATCGCAGACCGAGCGCGTTTACCGCTGCGCCACCGAGCTCCTCAAATTTATACTCGTCTTCATTTAAAATGGTGAATGGGACGGATCGAAACATATTTTAGGCTATTGTGGATACAAAGAAGGTGTGTGCTAACCGATGCCCGCAGTGTCAGTGTATCGGCTGCAGGAGGTGTACACTATAATCGGCGAGCAAACACCGTGTTCCCCGGTGGTCCCGCGCGGTCTCTGTACCAATGTTATATTCTCATTCTTTGATTCTCGCTCTTTTGTCAACTAAGATGAAGGTGAAAACGTCTCAAATGGAAGTTCGCGGAGCACCCCTTTGAACATTATTACAATGTAAATCAATAATTTCTAATAGCATGTTACAAGTATACCCACCACTGAAAATCTACACTCGCACAGCATGAAAATACCGTTTCCCACGAGCTAGCCCATCGTGGGAAGATATCTGGTGATTATTAGGTAATGTTATTTACTTAACACTACTCGATCATCTTACTTGCACTGAGTGAAAGAAAAGCTATGTGGCGTGTACGGCACTTGCGGCGCGCTGCGCGGGCGCGGCCCGGCCGCCATTGTGGCTCCGACTTACTAAATCAATATTTGCGCAGATGTCGGCACAAGAGCATACTATGCTTGTAGCGACCTAAAATTCATACAGCTTATATGGCAATGTTAGCGGTAAATTTTCTCGGCAGCTACTTGTAATCCTTCAAATGTGGGTCGGTGCTGCACGCACAGGTTGACCCCGGCGGGCACTCGCTGAAGGGTAATCCATTCAAATCGATCGCCAATCTCGGCACTCGACACACTCGGCACCGCACATTCCTCCCGCGGCTGCCGGCGCCCGCGCCGACACCGCCATCCTCTGTTTCGTCGTCGTTACTTACTCACTTAACTTCACTTATACTGACTTCAAAGTACTGTACACGACCTAAACCCGTGTCGTAAAATGTACAACTGATACATAAAATGCACAGTCCAGGCATATAATGTTTACATAAATTCCAAGTAGACTGTTAATTAAAGTCACAGTTTTATAGCTTTCTCTTTATGCCCCTTAATAATTATAAACCTAGTGCTTATTTAGATAATTACGGTCTCAAAGTGCATCGTTAAACCATCTCGCAATAATGATTGCCCTCGTGATTGGCAGCAAGCAGGCGGAATAATTCAGTGTCGGATGCCGCGCGGCTGCGAGCCGCATCCTCCCGCATGCCAGGCGGCGCGGGCGCACCGAGCGCCTCAACCAGCCTCTACTTGCAGTTTTTCTTCAATTTTTTTCTGCCTTTGTGGTTTCCAAGTGAAAACGAATCGCATAATTTTCTAAGCGATGACCACGGTTCCCGTGTAATATGATAATGCGATGTACCTATAAATGTTTCATGTCTAGGGCCCTTTTTATCGTTTTTGCGCAAGAACCAGTTCTCTACAATGCAGTACCTCGGCGAAAGCAGAAGTCCTGACTACTATTGTTATTTTTCTCTGCGCGTGAGTGCACTACGGACGGGGTCCGAGCCGTCCAACTCTCAGGAAGAATTCCCGCCGCGGCTGGCCACTCAAATAAATTACTTGATCTGCGACAGAGATCTAAATTACCTCTTTGGAACTTTGACTAAGTTCTCTCCGTACGCAAGGGATAATTATTCTCACCGCCAGGGCATGTCAATCATTAAGAAGTTTAAAGTACCTATTGAAACTTCAGGTAGTAATGTTTTCTCGAGAACCATGTTTCGAGCAGTAAAACAGTTAACGGAAAACGCTCGGAGAGCTTAACCCTACTACGTGCCTGTACTAGCTCGTTTAAAGCTAAGCTCTGACGTTCGTTTGTAAGTACTTGCCATTCATTCCTTACATAGAGATATGGCCGGTAATGACTGGCCGGCCGGCGAGCTATCGCCCAGCCGCTCGTAAATACTGTTCGACACGAACCATTCGAACATGGCTGCGAATGCAAGTCAATAGACATCATGCCGAGGGCACATACTTCCTGGTAAGGCTAACTGTTAACGCGACGTGAACCCGACATCCATTAGACATGACAAGTTTTACAGCTGGAGATAATTAGATTTCCCATGGAAATAGCCTAGCAAATGAGATTGAAAGGTCACTGATTTACTGCCCTATGAAATACACGTGATTTCGCTCGCATACGAGGGGTGCACAAGTGGGTGGCACGGGTCAGCGGTCGCCCCTAATGGCGAGTGTCAGAGAGCGGCGCGGGCGGCGGCGAGCGCGCTCCCGCAAGCTTGCCCGGGCTTGCCGAATGCATTCAAAGCTCTTTGCGAATTTGATTTGACCGTTATTCAGATATAAACTTAACTTTACGACAACAATGTGCGGAAGATATTGTTAACTTAACTGTTTACACATTTTGTGTTGGGGTAAAACTCTGAGACTGATCTATTACGTAATTGCGAGACTGGTTGGCCGTAATGATAGTGTAATTATGAAAACAATGTATAGCATATCGTGAGAGGTGTCAGTAAACGGCAACCTGGATCGCAGGTTGTAACGCAGGCTCGGCGCGGCGGGGGCAACGCTCATCGTGTGAGCGGCGCGCCCAGTCCGCGCCCGCGCCCGCCTCCGCGCCCGCTCCGCCGGGCTCCCGCGCCAACAATCGCGAATTCTGCCTAGCAACAACCTCACCACTCACACTAACGGCGGGTTCACTTTCTTATACCATACACACACAATGCATATCCGAGCTTTGTGGCCTCTGTGATTTTAAAAGCCTATTTATTATTCCTATCTTTTAATACACAAAAGCCTCTTACGTGATTTTTTTTCCGGTTCCGAAGCTTTATGTTTTAACACAAACATTTTGTAACTTGTGGGCTATTCGATTCTGGAATTACATATATGTAAATAATATTCACAAAATTGCACCGAAATTTTGACAGATGTTATATCAAGAAAAACAGTAAATTAAAATATAATTCTTGTGAGAATATTGAGTGGAATTTTAAGGCGTATAACGGTGACAGACGTCTAGAGCGGATTTACGTAAATTATTCGGAATTCGTTGGCGATACGTGCTCCTGCGCACAGGACGATATCACGATCAAATACTATTGTTTTACTCGAAAACTACCGATATAGGTACTGTAAACTATAACTAAGTATATACTCTCTATATACGGAAAGGATATCATTGTAATAAGTAGATTATAGTAACTTTGCAATGTCTTCTCAATAGGTAACAATAAAAGGACCTAGTCGACGATAACTGTCACCGCCAGCAAAGTCAGTGTCATAGTTCATCATTAGTACACCGCATGCGTTTGTTTTACATTATGCGGTTCAGATCATCGCGTTTCTATTCTCTAGTCCTACGCATGCAGATGATCTCGGCGATAAGGAATGCAGCGTGATCTCAATAAAAAAACCCAAGCACTGTTATGCGATGTAGTCTAGATAGCTTTTATATACCCCGGCGCGAAATTTGCTCGGGTCAACGAACCGTGAGTACCTCGTGAAGGAAAGTAATATTTGCCATCTTCCTACTCGTGTCCCTAAGGGACTCCCTGCCAAGTCGAGTTACTTCCACGCCACTGTCCCACCTACAACTACACAACTTTATTATCTCCTCCACGGATTATATGTCGTAAGTGTATAACTACGTGCGCATAATATTATTTTAATATGACGATCAAGGAGAGATGAAATGAAACCGATTTGCAAATTAGTATTCGCAATAAATGAAGCAATCATTATATTGCAAACCTTCATACAAGAAGCTTTAAAGAGCTTTTGCAATTTTTACCCAAAACACGTAGAATACAGGCAAAACATTATATTAAATGCGTAACCGGAGTTAACTGTACTTAATTAAATGTCAAAAATGTTCGCAAGACCCACACACAGTAATCAAGATTTTTAATCTGCAACGATATTTGGACCAGCATAAATATTCGAGTTAAAAATAAAATTAAGAAACGTTATAATACTCTCATTTTAAACGTCCAAAATACTTAAGTAATTGGCTTGCGATGTGTCGCTGTATATGCATCAACCGGAATGTGAGTGGCGCATGTCGGCTACTTGGTATGTAGCCGTCCACCGCGCTGCCGTTAATCGACCGCTACACTTCTACGACAATTATCGCCTAATAACGATGCAGTGTCGTCGTGTAGCCGAATCTAATAACGACTCCTCGACGCCGTGTCCACGACTCCTATGCTAATCACTGGTAATTTACGACTGTCGATAATCGCGACAAGCGTACGTGAACTTATTGCCCGAACGGCGCGCGCGCAGCGCTGCGCGGCGGCAACGACGGTCGGAGCTTTCACATCACGTGCAGTTTCGCTAATCGATTCCACATATTGGAGCGTTTAAAAAGCAGGTTGTTGCTAAGGCCCGGTGGCGCAGACAATATGATACGCGTTTAGCATTCGTGCAGCAGGCGGCCGACGGCGCGGTGCCCTGCCGCCTGACCCGCGGCCGCGCGGCCCCGACCACCGCATCTCTGTCGCTTAGTGTACTTAACCCGGTCTAGATTCAGTTCGCCGAGATAATCTACGTACCTATAATTTTATATTCCACGGACTGGCTTTCGATTTTAACATCAAGTTTATTACAACATCATCTTTACAACGTATACGTATCATATTTATAAATGAGCCATCAGAAAAGACTGTTTCGGATGCATAAACACCATCTTTAAGAATGTCTGTAATCTCAGACCAGATAATGCATAATAAGACTTCTCGATCGTGGAGGTTGTCCAATGTTCAAGAAATTGGTGTCAATGCTCGCTGCGGTTGCAGCAGTGTTCCGAAATTATGTGTTGGGCAACAGCTCGGACAGGCGCACGTCAGGGCAGCGACCCACCGCCGCCGTCAGCCGCTGCGTGCGCCCTTCCGATCTCATCGGATCACCTCACACTAACCTCAATCCGCACTGCAATCACCATATTCAATACACTATTCTCTATGTAACGCACGATACACAACACACATTTCTTTCCTACATTCACATAATTGATAAGATACGGCGTAGGCGCTTCGTAGCTGTCCATCGCGTAGAGCTCCTCTCATCAATCGCCGTTCGCTCTGCTACAGTTAGTAAAGATAATAAAACGCACGTTAGTGGTTTCCCGTCTGCACGCATTTCAAATTTACGTTTATTTTAATCGGATTAACTGTTACTCTCTGACGCCACACCGGTGGAACCAACGGTATGCCAAATTATACTTGGGAAGTGGGCTTCCTATTGTCTTCATTTAACGAATTCGGCAGTTGCACCCGCGGCTCAGTTAATCTAAACATTATAAAAACATTATGCTATTTGGTATTGGGCCGGAAAACCACCAAAAGTTTACGTAAAGCATCTTTATGAATTTAATTTAGGGTCTCTGTTACAAGAAAGTGAGACGAAAATATAGGCGGGAGTTTTCACACTTCGTCAACTGTATGTTGTAGCTTTCAACGTCCGGAGCACGTGGCACGTGGTATTCTTAGCTCAGCAAATAAATAGATAGTGGCGCACTGTGGGCCGCGCCACCCTCACCCTCCGCGCGCCGTGACTTGCGGAGCGTCTAGACGGAGGGCCCTCTCCCTGATATATCTATTCAATTCGCAATATTTGCGCACCTTTTCGAGAGTGATTTAAAGTAGAATAGGATAAGTGTATTTCCTCTTATCTGTAAGCAAAAGCGCCAGGATTTTCTATTTCACGCGATGCACGCGGTTGACAAAGGAAATAAAAAATCTTTCCCGACTTCCGAGTGTTTCCTGTAGGTGAGAGAGGCTGTCGAGATGTGCGTGCGAGCTGTGGTATGTAGCAAGTGTAGTACCTACAGGCAGATATAATATGAGTAGGCATGCGTGTGTGCAGCGCAGAACAACGGGCGCGAGCGTTCCCACGGTAACGCTCGCCTCTACCTCTGGAGTTACAATAATTTTCTCCATAGCTATTGGCTCTTTCAGTATGGGCCATAAATATAAGTTTCCCGCTTGGAAGAATAACTGCGCTTTGAGCCGGACACGTATCGCGCTCTTTTGCTATAAATTTTGCTATTCAAACTTACGCTAACTGGTTTTAATTTAATAGATTTATCATAAAGTATTAAATATTATAATGTAAACGTATGCCGATATAAATATGCAACTAATATGCAACTGTATAAGTAAGCAGATTAGAGAGATGACAATAACGTTTTGGGTGTTGTGGTCAACCGAGCATTCAACGGTACACGGCAGAAGAAACGACGCTTTAATATAATTCACGGGCAACAAATTTACCAAGCATATCAGGCGGGTTGTTGCCGAGCACCGTGGAGGCACTAAACTTGGCGACAAATCTCAGTCGGCGTGACATACTTCAAAGATTTAAATATTCGTAGCGGTTTCTAGAAATGTTGTATTTCATTGGAAACCCTTTACAAGTTGAACATTGTTTTGAATAGTGGCCGGCACGCAGCTAGTGAATGGACAGTTAAACTCCCTATTCACTCAGGACTAAATAGGCACATTTTTGCTTGCTGCTGGGCTTCCGCGTTCCTCCCCGCTTACTGCCCGCGACTGCCCGCCGCTGCCCGCAACTGCCCGCCGTCGCGAGGCTGTTGCGGCCACCTTATGACCTTATTGTTTGCTCACCTACATCCTACCAGGAATCGTTACTGATAAAATACTTCAATGGTCGCCACAACCGCAACATTCTCAAAGCTATTTAGTAGGCAGGTTGATCACACTTAGTTAGCAACCGCATTCTGAAAGGAAGCTTTTGATAAATAAAGTTAGATATTTAACTGGCAGTACCCTGCCATACTGTGCCCTGCCTGATTTGATATTTTTGAGTTCTTTTTGTTTGTGTTTAAATGATCTCGTTAACATGAAATGATAGCGTGTGCGAATGTGGGTTACCCTCAAACAAAGCGGTTCTGTAACCAGGTTAACAAAACGTATAATTTGATGCTGGGTACATCCGGTGTTCATAAAATCGTCTCATTGGTAGCGTGTGAGTGAGGACCGTGGGGTACGGAGGGGCACACAGACGCGCACCCTCTCCCGCTCACCCACTTAGGCACGCGTCCTCACCGCCTGTGTCATGGAGCAAGGATAACATTATGCCATTCCGCTTATGGAATACTCGTATTTGGAACTTGCACTAAGGCACTTACGGTGCAGAAACTGATTTGAGATTCAGATTAGGTATCTTATACGATCAGATATATTAGGTAGAACGGATGTAACATTAATAAACTTTGAAAATTTGGTCAAATGCAAGTTGGACTCACATACTGAGATTGCCGCGCCAGCATGCAAATGTTGAACCGAACGGATGGGCGTGAACAACGCAACGCAATGCCTTGGCGTTAAATATTTAAAAGTCGACTTATTACGCTGCACTTGAGTTAAAATAAAGTAAGTAAATCTAAAAATATATAAATCGTTTTAAAGAAGCAATTATCAGATATGTAAGTACTCAATGAAATAATAATACACCGTGGTAACAAATAGCTAAGTTACGATAAGAAAATAATAGGATCAAGTTCATAAGAGAAAAATGTATTGCATTGAGCAGATTTCCTTGATGCGTTACTTTCAATGCGTGCTCTTATAAGGAATTTGTTAGCCCGCGACCCCTACGACACATATACGTGTGTCACCCCTGCGGTCCCTCGAACACAAATATTTTATAGCTGTTTACATCACAGATACCCTCTAATAAAGCCATAAAAGTAACACGTGTTACTTCTAAACTTTCATGCCGAGCTTGCGGGTCCCTTGCTTTCCAATCACCCTATAAACCTCACAACTTTCGTAATTTTCAAAGTTCACATCAAAAATTTAAATAAACAACCATCCCTTTTCAAACAGTGGTTTCTCTAATTAATATGCAAGGAAGTTCCAACTTCCATAGTAGGAACAAAACGTGCGACATTGACATTGAAAAAAGTTGTTTTGCAAATGACGGGGCGTGCGAAATTGCGTGCAAATTGACAATGGCATTGGTTGGACCCAGACGAACTTGAATATTCAAAACAACTTACGAAATAGTCAAGTTGAAATATAACTTACCCATTGAGAATATCCGCAAGTTTTAGGACGAATATTTACAACGAACTGATGCAAGTAGAGTCATAAGTTAACACATGTTACTTGAATCGATGTTTGGTATTGGATATTATTCCTTATTCTATGGTATTTTACCTACACTACATTCGATTTAACAGAACGGTACTTGCACGGCATTTACGAAGTAAATTTTAAGTTATTTGTGACGGTGCTAGAGTCTTAACTATTTATAAGCCTAAACATTTGGTTTTAGTAGGTCATAACTGTCAAAGTATATTTATTTTCTTGCATAAAAGAGATTGAATATCATTTGGCAAGATATATGATCGATAATGGCATCTGGATAGGCCCCCCAAGTGACATCGTAAGTGGCGGCAGGGTAATGTAATTGATTGGATTACGCCCGCTCTGGTATTCTTTAACATCAATGCGACCTGTCATTCAGTCTGTCTGCTTTTTATATCGAATTATATTGAGGAAATGATGTGATTAGCTGTGTGGTGCGTCACGGCAAAGTTCAGTGTTGTTTTGATTGAGTATATTGATTTAGCCTCGGATGATGTCGGCGGCAGGATGCAATGTGATATGGAACTAAATTACAATACAGTTACAGCTTTAACTCTCTTGAACTGAAGGTGGTATGGAACCCTAAAAAGCCTTTAGCAAAGTTTGCGAGTAAGCCTGAAAATATTATTATGATAGCTAGATTATAGTGATATACTTATCTCTCGTCTCTTTCACACTAGGCGATGACCCTACTCTATCTCTGTCCTGCTGTCATTGTAATCATGCTACATTAAAAGGAGTAAGTATAGAGAAGTATATTGTATCTTGTACGCGTTTCTCGTAAAGCGTATGATTACTTTTTGCAACTATCTGCGGCGCGTTTATAGAGGTATACATACGGGGTCTTTGTACCATATTCTTCTTAAAGACTGGTTAAGATATAAACATTGATTACGTTCAAAAATACCTATTATTATTCACACAAAATGGTTTACCTTAAAAGAGCTTTAATAAAGTATCATTTGCTGTAAGAACCAATAAAGAGCTAGTATTATGAACAATCATATATCGTTACTTTTAAAGAAGTTTGAGTCAGAAGTAAAGTTGCAGAAGTATATACTTATTGTTTATCATTAGATATATTAATCACGCTCGCATGACCATCGGGGTGAGCAGTGACTTTTGTACCGTTTATTTTAATGTATGTCTTTGATGTTTCTTTTTGTATTAGATAATGTACTTTTGTATTGTATAGTGGCATAGTTACTTAGTACGTACGTAGTACTAAGTGTGTAGTCATGAACCATGTCAGGGGCCTTTGGCCGCTCAATAATAACCCTGACGCCGGGGTTGATGCCGTTGGTAATCCATCTCATAACCCACACGATAAGAAGAAACTACTAAGTATAACTCCGGGTAGTTTAAAGCGTAGATCTGTTATTTAATTAATATATTGATGGTTTTATTGTTTGTTTGTTGCAGACGGGCGGCGGCAGATGGATCGGCGGCGCGCGGCGGGGGCGCTGCTTGCGCTTGCCGCGTGCATCGCGACAACAGCGGGGGGTGAGAACACTACCATCATCATCCCCCTAGCATTATCCCGGTTTCCACAGGGTCCGCTTACCTAACCTGAAGATTTGGCAGGTCCGGTTTTTTACAAAAGCGACTGCCTTTCTGACCTTCCTATCCGCGAGGGGAAAACCAACCCAATACAGGTTAAGTCACATACATCCGAAAATGCAATTCTCCGGAATGCGGGTTTCCTCACGATATCTTCTTTCACCGTTGAGCACGTGATAATCATTTATGACCCAAACATGAATTCGAAAACAAATTAAACGCCTAGTTGGACGTGACGGAGTTACGTATGTTTCTGATTATGCAACAAATTGTTTATTTTAAAATAAATTTATATAGGCCAGTGCTGGATTCGAACCTGCGACCTCAAAGTGAGAGGCAAGCGTTCTACCAACCGGGCTACCACGTGTGAGAGCAATACGACTACTTTAAATTACTTTAAATCATCATCATTAATTTAAGATTTATTATTTTTTAGTATAATCTCGCGAGATAGATTATAACCTAACGTTACTTACAATTTTACGGTGACATATAACTGAACTGTATCGTTTTAGATGATCAATCCATCGTCCGTATAAGTACGCAATGACTGGTTTATCTCGCTAGAAATAATACAATAAGTACCTGAAAATAGTTACTGCTATTCGAAGTTTTCCGGTTGCTAAGCCCTATTTATATAAATTCAAATTCAAAAATATAAATATAAAAATCTCAATAGGTAACATAGTATCAGAATCAGAATCATTTATTCAACGTAATTATCATGGATAAACTTGTTGAAGGTCAATGTAACATTTTTGAATTTACGTCATTTCGCAAGGTGTTATGGCTGAGGAGAAGATATGACAAGAAACTGCAACAGCAACACATCTTTTAAAAACCAATGAGGATATACATTACAAGTTATTTAATAACTAGAGGAACACATTCAATACCAGACATTTTTATCATTTAGGTAGTCATTAAACTTATAATAAGCTTTTTTACATAAAGTAAGCTTCACGTGAGCTTTAAATTTATTTTCTGACAAATTTAAAATATTATCTGGTATTTTATTGTAAAAACGTATACATAACCCCAAAAAAGATGAGTTTAATTTACTTAATCTAGAATTTTGAATAGCAATTTTATGTTTATTTCTTGTATTAAGTATGCCTTTCACAGTTTCTCGGAAGGAGAGATAAGTTTTTACGTACATACATAATGTTTTCATATATATATTGACTTGCGACCGTCAGTATATTTATTTCTTTAAACAGCTCCCTCAAAGAGTCCCGACAACGCAGCTTATAAATAGCGCGAACTGCTCTTTTTTGAATGATGAAAATAGTTTCTACGAGTACATCAGCGGCTCGACCCCACAGCAAAATACCGTAAGACATTATGCTGTGGAAGTAGCTGAAGTAGACAAGTCTAGCAGTGGGTACATCTGTGAGTTGTCGGATCCTTCTGACGGCATATGCTGCTGAACTTAGCTTGCCCGCTAGTGATACAATGTGATATTGATAGTTACACTTTGAATCGTCAATTTTTACATAACGAACGTCTCATCCGCCTAAAACTACTGCAGCTTCTCACAATATATATAGTCATATACTTACTAAGCTTAAGAAGGGCGCATAGTCATAAAGTACACACAATACACACGCGTATGAGTCATGTTTCTCGAAATAAATAAAATAATAATATATAAAGTGCACACATAAAAAGATGGAACATTAAGTTAACACACCATCACATATCGCATTGTTACGAATACACGAATACGAATCAATTATCGTGCAATAGGAACGTAATTTCAGCATCAGTTACAATCAACTGTACCTACGTCAGATTACCTCATCTTGTAAATATTTCTTCCATTAGATAAGGTTATGCTCCGTACCCCCTCCGGTTGATTGAGGGGAAGCCTGTGCCCAGCAGTGGGACGTATATAGGCAGTTTATGTATGTAGATAAGGTTAATGTTAATAATGTTTTGCCTTTCTCTTAACTTGACTTCACAAATACGATGCCTCCCGAGTACAACTCTCTGCCAGAGCCGATCAGGAGAGCGCCTTCTCTAGACACCTTCAGGAGTAGTGTGAAGGCATTTTTCATTGATGCTTAACTTGGGAAGTTTTTTTTTACCTTCTCCTTTAAATATGTATCATGATATTTTATATGATTTGTCTTTAGCTTATATATTTATATAATGAGTTATGTATGTATATGTGAGTATGTATATGTATGCCTATATATACAATGTATGTTTTATATAAATCGTTTTAAGTTATATTGCATTATTTACTTATACCTGTATTGCACCGTCCCCGACTCCAATATGTAGCAAGTTCATTCACCCTAAGGTTGCTTGGAAGAAATCGCTATTTAGCAATAAGGTCGCCGATTCTACTTCTCCTGTCACATTTGTAATTGTTTTTAGTGTTATGTTTATATGTGCAATAAAATAAAGCGTTTTTTTTTGTTTTGTACAGTTCGGGGATTGTATTCGATTGCAATTTTGTAATGTTCAAGTTTGTATGCTCACACAGAAATCGAGGCGCGATTCCATACAAACTCTGGCTTCTCACTCCATAACTAGAACATAGTAAATCACTATAACTAAATCACGTGAAAATAAAAAACCTCCGAAACACTCCCGTTACCGCCGCTGTGTGCGGATACCTTTAATGAGGCTGTAAATATTCTTGATTACATAAACAGCCTACAGACGTCCCATTGCTAGGCGGTCTCTTAATTATCCAGAGGGTATATGCACAACTCCAACTAAGCACACTCCACCACGATGCTCCACTGCGGGTTGGTGGAGGTGTTCTTTACGGCTAATGGCCGAGACCAACGGCTTAACATGCCCTCCAAAGCAGGGAATCATTTTTCGGACAATCAGGTTATTCAAACCTGCAATGTCTTTACAAAACAAAGGACAGTCTCACGAAGTGATTTCGACAATCTCCCCATCGGGAAGCGAACTTGGACCTCCAGATAGTGAGCCCAACACTCTAACCACTAGACCACTGAGGCTGTTATACCACGGAGGCTGTAAATATTCTTGATGTACTTAATGACAGAATTCGCCTAATTCACATTATGATTATCACCTTACTGCTGTCATGCACATAACAACTTTAAGTACTGTTACACTAGATGTTATCGAGTCTTCAGACGCCAGCATAATGGGTCCCACGCCGCTAATTAGCACTTTGTTCAATATAGAGTCAGTTAGACTATATAATCCGTTTATTAAGCTTAAAGCTAAACCATGATTAGTATGTACGATCACGAGCAGTAATATGTACTTACACACTTTGGTACCATGTCACATTAACTTTTTTGACAAATTGAACTGTAAGTCTCACTAAATGTCAGATATGTTAGTGCGACAGAGTCCTATTGCTCATGACTGTACTATAATAATAATAACTTAAAGTTGAAAATACGATCTATTTAATTTCACTTAAATGTTGAGTACCCTTCGCACAATAGAGATTTTTGAAACTTATTAACTAATTTACATTGTTTTAATAAGTATGTTCGAAAAATTTTGGTGTTTTCTCTCTGTCTCACCCGTAGAAGACATACTTAACGCGTATTTTTTTTTAATATACACCTATATTGCTTTATAGAAGTAGCGTTGCTAGAACTCTGAGCTCAAAGGACCTTGAGACCTGAGTCACATAACTGATTTTATAAGGATATTATCGGCGTGAAAAAAAGTAATCAAATAAATGTTAAGTATCTTGCCATTTAGTCAATTATAAGTTTAGTAGGTAAGTATAAGTAGGTGATGTTTTCTCATATGACTTTTTAAAATTCCAATCATTTGATGCTAATGGCAGGGATTAAGGTTTATTTATATATGTCGTAAAAATCTATTATATACTTAGCAATAAATCATTTGTCAAATTCAGTTTGTTAAAACAAAAACCCAGTTAGAAGAACGCCTGACTCTCACTGTGAGCATAGAACAAAGAATAACACTAGGTACTGTGAGGTCGCAGGGTCGAATCCCAGCATGGGCCTAAACCAATGATTTCCGAATCTGTTTTCGAGTTCATATTTGGATCATAAATGATTATCACGTGCTCAACGGTGAATGAAAACATCGTGAGGAAACCCATATTCCCGAAAAATGCGTTTCGGAGGTATGTGACCTAATTCTGTATTGGGCTTATTTTCCCTTCGCGATTTGGAAGGTTAGACAGGCAGTCGCTTCTGTAAAAAAACCGGATCTGTCAAATCTTCAGGTTAGGTGCGATGGGCCCTGCGGCATAACCCTAGGAAGATGATGCTTTGTCAAAACTACCACAGTCTTGTAAAATATGTTAAATAAATATACAATTATACAAGAATTTCAAGTCAATTACATAAGCAATTATCAAAATCAGGCAATGCCCGCTAAAGTGCTTCCGTAAGGAAAACGTTTGGTACCTCCGTTCATCTCCAACGTGTAATTTATAGACTATTTCAAGGCAAATAAATATACACGTTTCGTATAAAATCTATTTTTATTTAACAAATATTAATATTGTAATAACATAAGGCTGACAAGCGTGGTAATCATTCTGTATTCGTTATCCATACACGTCTAAGATTTACAAATGTGAAATATAATGATCATATATTTACATAATAAAATATATTTATATATATATATTGATGAACTATTTGTATGTTTGTAAAATCAACAATATATTCTAATGTAACGTTAATTATTATCGCCAAATATATCATTTTATAGAGTACCTAAAGTTTATATATACGTATATACATCATCATCATCCACAGCCTATATACGTCCCACTGCTGGGCACAGGCCTCCCCTCAATCAACCGGATATATACATATATACTCTTAGTGCTCTGAGCCATGACATGAGCACATATTTCGATCTACTCCCGAAGGATAAGTAATACAATGATAATCACGTTACAATAGTATTTTGCATTTATTGTGCGTAATTATAATAGCTAGTGTTAGGAACAGGTATCTACCGTTGCATCGTCTCGTGACCCGGAATAGTGCTCGTGAGAAGATGTCCGTGCGCGATACAGTGCGCGCGCGCAGCCTGCTAACTCTATAGCCCTGACCATCCACTACATCGTCATACAAACCATACATATCAAAATATCCTTAATCTCATTTACATACGTTTCGCATCTGTAGGTACATACCTAACTTAAAGGGTAGACAGAGGTGCTACGGATACTGTCAACCTATCTAGGGGGTTAAAATGGCCACAACGAAGCAATTTATCTAAAAAAGCAATGTTGCATTTTGACATTTGACATTTGCACATATAAAAGTAAGTGAGTAATGGAAACAAATGTCAAATAGCAATATTGCGTTTTTGGATGAATTGCTTCGATGTGGCTATTTTAACCCCCCTAGTCCATCGGTCCATAATTTACTTACGTAGTATTTACCGTTACTTAGAACTACCTAAGTAACATTAAATACTAAAAAAATACTAAATTTTAGTATAAAATTTCTAATGTTTTTTTCTGTTATATAAAACCTTGGGCGGAAGGCACGAGGGAGATTCATCATAACCAGCCTATATACGTCCCACTGCTGGGCACAGGCCACCCCTCAATCAACCGGAGGGGGTATGGAGCATACTCCACCACGCTGCTCCAATGCGGGTTGGTGGAGGTGTTCTACGGCTAATAGCCGGGACCAACGGCTTAACGTGCCCTCCGAAGCACGGAATCATCTTACTTTTTCAGACAATCAGGTGATTCAAGCCTGAAAAGTCCTTACCAAACAAAGGACAGTCTCACAAAGTGACGAGGGAGATTACTCTCCTATATTTCCCTAAAAAAAGTAGCATGGAGAATGCTACACCGACAAGAGTGTGGCTCATAATGTTTTTTTTTTCTGACATTTAGGTCATGTTTCGCCAGGCTTTTTTATATTAGTTTTCAGTTAGTGCTATAATGTGACTTATACATATATTAATAATACTCAACGATGTGCCAGGAGTAGGCTTGTTCTTCATGAAATCCATTAACTGAGCAGTAATATTTTTAATTGCCAATAAACATCAAAACGATTAATCTATGCATCTGTAGGTGCTGTGATCATCGCATATACATGCTTATTATTTGTAATTGTTGTGTTTTCAACATAATTCTGTGCGTTTAATGTGAGAAACTAGTGAGGTCTCTAGTCATCAACGAGTTGAGCTCAAAATTAAATTTAATGGTCAATTGATTCACGTTTTTCTGTGAATTATAATAGATAAATGGTTTTCGATTCTTATGATGAATCGTGATGATATAATTAAAATACAAAACTTGTTTGACCGCGTTACGAACCTCATTAATTGTGTTTGTAGACATAAAACAAGTTCCAATAAAGTCATAACATTAAATATTCCTTGTAATTTTGCAGGTTAGGAATGTGATTGTGTTACAAATACAGTCACCAACTGGTTTTGAGGATATTGATCTTGATCTATAAATTATCAGAATTCCAAGCACCGTAATATTTGTTAACAACACCATTCATCATATTAACTGTGCAAATATAAATGCAAATTAGATTATCGGCAACACGCTCGATCAAATTCGAACATAATGATGTGTTATTTATGTCACATGTCAATGATAAATTCAGTAGATAAATAATAATGTTCTGCGTAAGCGGCAGCGCGACGGCGGCGGACTGCGCGGGCGCATTCGCTGCCGCACCGCCCGACAACTAACTGTAAAGGCTGCGGGATCGTCTCACCCTTCATGTTTCTAGATGATGCTATTTTGGTACTCGCAGATTTAGTATCCGCAGCACGGGGCCTTCAAAGAATTCGAAATTGAATTTATATACATACATAGGAAGTGTATTTAAATGCGACCTACAATGTTTAGGTCTACCCGTGTGAACTTCATCACGCATGGCGACCACGGCGACATTCATTCATTGAAACAACAATCCATATTAATGTAGTGCAAATTTTGAATTCATGCTGCCTCCTCGTTTCGATTGGTTCAAGACATGTTCCTAAGCGCACGATTTTGCATAAGTAGGTACTTTTTTGTTCATGCAAAGCCATTTATAACATCACACTTGTACGTGAATGCGATTCATTAGGAGTCATGGGAGCCAGCGACACGTCACAGCGAATTCTGGGGAAATGTGACCGGCGCGCACACCGGTGCGGACCTCTCCTCGACGGTTCATCTTGCACTCCTACGCACAGAAAGTGGATTAACCTACATCGAATATTTTTAGAACATCCAGTTTTCGATCATTATTATTCTACGACTGTTACATTATGAGGAAGTCGATATTTTTTCACTCCCGTTATGGCCATAATTTTTGTTTTATGATCGACTTCAATTTTGAGAGTAGAGATAATATAATTGAAATTACAGTTGGCAAAAACTGGATGCTAACGACATTCCTGGCGACCGTTAGGTGGACGATTTCGCGGAGTCTGCCGGCGCAAGCGCAGCGCCACCGCCCGCCATATACAGCGCGAGACAAGAGCGGCGCCCTAACGGTGCCGCCACTCGCTGATAAGCCCAAACACACCGCACTGCAAGCGTGATCAATTGCACTACCTTTTAGCAGAGACGTATCTGTCCGAACGCACTTTGCATCCTAAGTAGGTTCATGTTGGCAAGAGCCCGAAGTGTGTTTTGAATCGAGGACTCAACACACAAACAGTTAGATGGATTTGGATATGTTTAGGTGATGGTTGACGCCGCAATTGCCGGTCGCGTAGATAATCAACATTAGCTCGAGGCGTATGGCAAGGAGGTAACCACACAACGGCACATTTATGCATCCACATAGTGACTTAATACCCGTCAATCGATTACATATAATGTTGTTTCCTCCGGCATTATGACTTTTGCCCTAAGTAATGAATCGGCTGTAAAGCTTCGGCTCGATGTTAACGACTTTTGCCGTTAGTTTAATTACAGCTTTGTACCCTCTCGCGGCTTTTGTAATTATGCACAGTAAAACGGCTTTAAGACGATGACCGATTGCAAGTGTGAGGTGATTTGTAGCCAATATCCTGCCATCTGTAACAAGTCAGTCTATAAACACAGCACTAAAAACTGATCGACAGCCTATACTGCTCCAATATCATCATTTGAGTCTATATCGAAAAATTCGGTTTGATAAGTTTTTTTCTCTCAATGTACCAAATAAGATCCTAACGTAATGAAATATATCTGTATTTCCCACAATTGATGTGCATTTTAGACAGTTTGTGAGGTTCATCATATCCAGCTTACGACATCGTATCAACAGTGGCTGCAAGTTGTCTTTGATTACTTGTGGCTCTGCCCACCCCATTAGGGATTACGGGCGTGAGTTTATGTATGTATGTATGTATGTGAGCCGTGGTAGCCCAGTTAGGAGAACTTGCCTCCCACTTTGAGGTCGCAGATTTAAATACAGCACACGCTTAAACCATTGATTGTCGAATTTGTTTTCGAATTCGTGTTTGGATCATAAATGATTATCAACAGTGAAGGAAAACGTCGTGAGGAAACCTATATTTCCGAGAAATGCATTTTCGGAGGTATGCTAAACTAACCTAACCTGTATTGGACTGGTCCCTCCGTGGGTTGGGAGGTCAGACAGGCAGTCGCTTCTGTAAAAAACCGGACCTGTCAAAATCGTCATGTTAGATAAGCAGACCTTGTGATGATGATGTGCCTTTTAGACACATTTCCTTATCTAGGTAGTATCATCACCATCATCACCAGCCCATTAACGTCCCCACTGCTGGGGCACGGGCCTTCCCTATGGATGGATAGGGAGGTCGGGCCTTAAACCACCACGCGGGCCCAGTGCGGATTGGTGGTTATTAACGACTGCTAATGCAGCCGGGACCAACGGCTTAACGTGCCTTCCGAAGCACGGAGGAGCTCGAGATAAAAACTTTTTTTTTTGTGGTCACCCATCCTATGACCGGCCTTTGCGAAAGTTGCTTAACTTCAACAATCGCAGACCGAGCGCGTTTACCACTGCGCCACCGAGCTCCGAGCACCGAGCACCGAGCTCTAGGTAGTATACATGAACTGAAATAATTTAGTATTTCCGGTACTAGTGGACAAATAGCTAAAAATCTGTTGTTTATAATGTACTTAAACACAAAACGAGACCGGGAGATCTAAAATATCTCGGTATTGATAATTGATAAATAGAAATATACTTATAGAAAAAAGTAAGTATACATTTTCATGCGTAGCTTATTGGATACACGTGCTAAAGATATTGAGTGAAACTGATAAGAAATTGTCACGTAATATCGCGAGAAAATAAAAAAAATGACAGGAACAAACGATAAGAACAAATCCATTATTTACGATTTAACCGAGATTAGAACAAAACACACATGTATGTCTATTACAAATTTATTGCACTACTCACTTGTCTTAAGGTCACTTACATTATCTGAATAAGAAAATAATGATGTTTGTTTTTATTTGCAGCACCGACGGCTAGCAATCACACGGCGTTAGATTTATACGATGGTAAGTACGGTAGCATAGAACTAATCATGAAACACAATAGAGTAAGTGAATTAGATACAACTTTCACAAAATCAATAATATGAAAGCTTGTACCACTATAAACTAATTACTTAAGTAATAACTATAAGCACTAAACGAAACGAGAAAACGGTAAAATCATTATTAGTTAGCCTAAATTACTATCAGGACTAGTTTAAACTAATATACGAAAATTTCATTGCATTAAGATTCAATGATCTCATTTATTTTAAAGTCAAATATCATTGTTTGTATTGCTTATAATTTAAATGTAACGATTAACAACTTATTAGTGTATTTTTTTTCTTTAAAATGTTTTATCAGAATCTAAGATAGTATGTTCTAACTATAATGGTAACGTTTGAACGTGACTTCTGCGATACGGGCTTTAGCCTAGTGCAGGAGTTACAGCTAATCTTGTAAGAATGTTTAATAAAAGTTAAAATATGTACCAATACTTTGTCTGAAGATGATTGTTTGAAAATAGTTATAAGTAGGTACTTAATGTTTTTTCTGAATATTTTTTTATTATTATTATTAACAGTTTCTATATAACGTATTTCAGAGCACACGGAAGGTTGTTACTACAACTTTCAACACTATGGCGAGGGTGACAGAATAATGACGAACGAACCCTGCCTGAACTGTACCTGCCACAACCGGATGCTTATGTGCTACCTGAGGGTGTGTCCCTTCACGAAAGCCATCGGACAAGATTGCACAGTGGAGAAACGAGCAGATCAGTGCTGCCCCATCGTCACGTGCCCTGACGGTAAGTTACGAGATACTTCGTAGATACAACATATTGCTATTAAATTGTTTAAGGCGTTCTTGAGGTAAAACATTCTGCGTTAACCACGAAAAGTATGAAGTCCACTTGATACAATTTATTTAGAACAATATATTCTTAAACCGTAATAAAAAGAAAATTGCGAATGAAATCGTATGTCTAATGTAAGAACGCTTTCAGTTCCAGTTGACCTGCTCACATCGACGTCGACCTCGTCTCCAGCTGAGTATGGAGGCACTGGTGTCGGCAAAGTGGACAACTATGGATGTACGCTCAATGGCAAATATTTCCCCGAAGGCTCCAAGGTGCCAGCGACACCCAACAAGCCCTGTGAACATTGCTACTGTATTCGAAACATGACGACTTGCGTTATGCAAGAATGTACTCTTCACGTCGACGGATGCACTCCAATTTACCACAAAGACGTGTGCTGCCCTGTACGATACTTCTGTGGTGAGTACAAATTATTACTTTGAAATTACATTCTGAAATTGGATTCTTAGTATCTAATCAGCAACATTTAAAAAAAGTTAAGTACATAAAAAAATATTCGCCATTATCAATTTTGTTTTAAATTATTTGATGAAAATAAATATATTATGAATTATTTTTTAATTTACAGATCACCCTGAAGATGAAATACCGTTACTTGATGACATGACCACTACAGTGCGGCCGACGCCTGGATTCCTGTTGACAACGATAGCACCAACAGAAATCACCACAACACCGCCACCTGCTAGGAAGGATTGCGTTGAAAATGGACAACTGTATGAGGACGGTGCTTTAATTAAAACGGATAAACCATGTGAACATTGTTATTGCATGAAAGGTGATATCGTCTGCGTCGTACAAGAATGTGGTACGCCTATGGAAAACGAAGGCAAAAACTGTACTTCTGTGCCTCCACGTGCAGGCCATTGCTGCCCTGACACATACATTTGTGAAGGTGATGAGCTTACTCCAGGACCTACAACAGAACTGCCTTTCGAAGAATCAACAACAATGTTACCTTCTAGAAGAGTAAGTGTTGAAGGTAGTGGATATAGAAATGATGATGAAATTACCTTAATGCCAACATTTGCTACGGATATTGAAGGCAGTGGAGAGGAAGAAATACCTGAAAAACCGCTAAGCACAAGTCAACCAGATATCGACACAACAGAATTAGATGAAAAACTTGGACTAACAGAACAAGGAGAGTTCATTCCGAAAACTACACAGACTCCTGTTTCTGATGAAACTGCAAAATTAACGACAGAACCTGATAAGTATCTTAATACAGTGCCAAGTGATCATGATGAAGGAGAAAGTACTGAATCTTCTGTAAAAGAGAAAACTACTTTACCTGACCAAGCGAAGATTACAGAATATATAACTAGTGAAGAAATTACAACCCCTAAAGTTGAAGGCGAAGCAAGTGGTGCACCACCAACAGAAATAGATGAAACCCCTGTAATTGAAATGAAACCAACAGAATCAACGTTACTCGAGGAACAAAGTACTTCAGCTACTACTAAATTAGAAGAAGAAAGTACTGAATCGTCGATCAAAGAAACTACACCTAAGAGTGAGGAAAAGGTAACAGAGTTACCTGTCTTACATGAAGATGAAACTCAAGTTCCACTCGTTGAATCTGCAACGACTGAAAAGACAGAAACGTTTACAGTAACGGATGGTTTTGAGGCTACTGAGCAGCCACCAGTAACCGAACAAGAACAAGCAGCAACTACTACAAGTGAAATAGTACATGAAGAAAGTTCTCAACCTTCTATTGTAACTACAACACAAAGCGAACAAGTTACTGAAACTGATTTGAAGGAAACAAGAGGAACGTCAGCTAAAGATGAGGTAACAACAGAAAAAATGGCAATTGCAGAACAAGAAACTACATCTAGCGAAATTACCGAAGAAGTTAGAACCGAGCCAACTATCCTAGAAAGTACGCCAAGAGATAAACTGGATGTTACTGAATCTGTCTTGATTAGTGAACAAAGTACAGTTTCAGAGAAAGAAAGTACTGAACCATATGTTTACGACAAAACTACACCTAGTGACGTCACAGAGACGCCAATTATTACACAAGAAGAGACCATGACTAGTGCAGTACCTGAAAAGGAAAGTAGTGAACCTTCTATTTTAGAAAAGACTACTGCAAGAACTGATCTTGAATCAACAGAATCACCCACTGCGGAGAAAGAACAGCCAGATAGGCCAGAGTCATCAACGAAGGTTCCTAAACTTGAAGAAGATGCTGTAACCACTGAATCACCTCACAGGAGACAAGATGATGAAACTTCAGCTTTCACAGAAAGCGTTACACAAAAGGATACTGACATACCGATTACCGTGGAAATGGACGTAACTAAAGAAATTGTTACTCCTAGTAGTGAAACTCCTATAAGGCAACCAATTGAACATGACTTAGAACGAACAACTACCCAGATACCAGAACAAGACGTAGAGGAAAAGACGACACAGTTGAAGGAAACAACAACTGAACCTATTATGGAATTATCCACGTTTGCTCACGTCGATGACAAAGAATCATCTGCCTCTGTTGCTCCTGAAAGTGAGATTACATCTGCTACTGATAAACAGGAGCTACCAGAAGCTACTACAATTAACCCAGAAGATAACGAAATTGATGAAGAGCAATCTCCAGGCAGAATTCCTGGCGAAGGTGATTGCCTCCTCGAAGGTGTAACCTACAAAAATGATAGCGTTGTACCTAGTTCCAATAAGTGTCACTCTGGTTGTAAATGCGTCAGTAGTATCATAAAATGCGATCCGATAATATGTAGTCCACAACCTGAATATATGGACAACTGTCAATTAAGATACGATACACCAGAATCCTGTTGTCCTACGTATGTGTGTGATCATGGTAAAGAAACAATTCCACCACAACCACACAGTCAAATGTCCGGTACAGAGAGTCCCATGCAGTCTACTTCAGTGGAATGTAGTGGCGATCAATGCGGAGCTATTGACGTCCAACCAACAACCGAAGCATCCAAAATACCTGAAAGAATCGGAGATACTGATTGTGGAAGCAATGGCTGCAATGATACTCAATTATTATTACCTGAGACTCCAGAAGAATGTATCGGTGCCAAATGTACACAACCAGCAGAAAGTTGCACTGATGGTAAATGCGATTTACCACTCCCACCAATTAAGGAACAAGAAATACCTTCCAAAGAAATTTCTAAGCCATGCGATAACCCCGAAGACTGCAAATCAACTCATGTTCCAACACCGTGTGATAATGAATCATGCACTACTATACAGGGACAAACTTGTGACAAAGAAGGCGGTTGCGAAACACCATCAGTCTCGCCGTGTGAAGGAGATAACTGTGGAATTAAACCAGACATTGCACCAGATACAGCTGCACCAGATACGGTTGCACCAGATACAGCTGCACCAGATACAGTTGCTCCAGATACAGCTGCACCATACACAGTTGCACCAGATACAGCTGCACCAGATACAGCTGCACCAGATACAGTTGCACCAGACACAGCTGCACCAACTACATTTGCACCAGATACAGCTGCACCAGATACAGCTGCACCAGATACAGTTGCGCCACATACAGCTGAACCAGATACAGTTGCACCAGACACAGATGCACCACATACAGTTGCACCAGATACAATTGCACCAGATACAGTTGCACCAGATACAGTTGCACCAGATACAGTTGCACCAGATACAGCTGCACCAGACACCGTTGCACCAGATACAGCTGCACCAGATACAGTCCCACCAGATACAGCTGCGCCGGATACAGTTGCACCAGATACAACTGCACCAGATACAGCTGCACCACATACAGTTGCACCAGATACAGTCGCACCAGACACAGTTGTACCAGTTAAAGATACGGCTACCTGTGAGAATAAAGAGGACTGCAAAGAAATTCAAGAAGTTCAGCCCCCATGTGAAGGTGACAGTTGTGCAGTGGCACCAGACTCCACGCCATCCAAAGACATACCTCAACCATGTGAAAATGAAGAGGAATGCAGGCGAGTTGAAATCCCAGTCACAGCTACCGAAGTCAAAGAAGACTGTAGTAAAGGAGAGTGTAAAATTACGACTTCACCAGTACCAGAAAAAGATCTTTGTACTGGACAAGACGACTGCAAAACCCCAGAAACTCCAGAAAAAACGTCTGCTGACTGCAAGGATGGAAAATGTGCAGAAAGTGAAGATAAAATTGTACCTGTATGCACCGGTGATGAGTGCATGCAACGAGAACCTGTATCCCCCACACAGACCACTGCGCACCCTGAGCCATTAAGCACTGAAACCCCTGAAAGTGAACAAACAACTAGTTCATCATTTGTTACTAAAGAAGGAGAAGACCATACGACATTACCTGAAATAGCTTCATCTGAAGTAACACCTGAAGAAAAGGTAACCGATCAACCTGGACATGAGACTCCTGTGGCAGACGAAGAAGACAAAGTAACAAAGGCTCCAATGGATGAAATTACTACACTTACACCAGATCTGTCATCTGAGGGCTCCGGTGAACCAATAGATAAAGAAGAAGAAATGAAGACTGACATAACAACAGAAGTCCCTGCTACTGAACACGTTAGTACAACTCCAAAATCTGAAGGCGAAGGCTTGGTCACGGACAAATTTGATATACCGGTGACAGAACCACAACAGGTAACAGAAACTAAGCCAGTTATCATGGAGACTGAAAGTCCACAACAAGTTACTGAATCTCAAGAACAACAAACAGAAAAACCAAAGGAGCCATCTGATGAAGTAACAGTCACATCAACAGAGTTACCTAAAGAAGGCCACGACGAAACACGTACTGAAGAACCAGATGTTGAAGTTACCAAAATGGAAGAGACTACAAAGGAACCTGAAATACATAGGGTTGACGAAGATCAGGCTACTACCGCCTTTGGTGTTCTTGTAACTGATTACAAGATGCCTACTGAGGAGCCAGGAAAACAAACTCATGAAGAACCTGTAGAAACATCAACATCAGAAATTTTACGTACAGAGACAACTGAAAAGTCTTCTAATCAGCCTAAATCAACTGAAGCATCTGTAGTTGGAGTTACAGTGACAGAATCACCAATCTATGAAACTCCTGAAACGGGAACTAAACAGCCAGATATCGCGGTTGAAATCGAAACTGAGGAACAAGAAATCTCTACGAAATCTCCATTAGACTATGAACCTCAACAAACAACCACTTCATTTGAAAGAATACCTGATCAAGAAACTCCCATTGTTGAACAAGAAAAGACAGAAGCTCCAACTGTTGAAGGAACTACAGCTCCTGAAATATTAATTACACCAGAAACTACAGAAGAAGCACCTGCTAAACTTCCTGAACGGTCTGGTGATAAGGAAGACGATTCAGCGAAAACGACAGTGATTCCTGATTTAGAAGAAACTAAAACAAAAGCTCCAGAGATATTAGACACCACGGAGACAATTACTCGAAAATCAGATGAATCTGATGTTCAGACCACAGCAAGAATTCCAATGGAAGAAGGAATTGCTCAACCACATGTTACTGAACCACAAACAGAAGGTGTGACGGAAATCACTGCACCACAGCCATCTATTCCAGATAAAATTTCAACTGAACATACGCCGTCACAAGTGACTGAAAAGGAACTAATAGATATTACCACTCACCAGGCGCCAGTTTCAGAAGATGTCACAAAATCAGAAACAGAAGAAAAAGAAGAAGTCACAACAGAGAAAACGGAAACTGATCTTTCTTCATTCCCCTCATCTCAGCCAGAAAAAACAATTACTGAAGCTCCTCATTCTCTTGTTACTGAAAAAGCCACAAGTATGGAAACAGTAACCGAAAGTATACCAGAAAAGGAAACGGAAGTCACAGATAAACAGGAACCTATAACTGTAACACCAGCGCCTACTGTTGCTGTACCAGTTGAACATATTGTTACCGATCAACAGGGAGGCAGTACAAAAACTCCGTTCAGCACAGAGGGAACATCTCCTACTGAAGATAAAGAAAGTTCTTACGAAACAGAATCTCCGTCTGTACAGCCTCACGAAGTAACTACTAGTGTGCCAATGTTGCAATCAACAGCAGAAAAGGAAATTACACCAATAACTGACGTTAAACAACCTGCAATAACGGAAGAATATGAAATCAGCACGGAAGAACCTAAACTACCAGGTGAAGATGAATACACGCCCACTAAACAACAAGAAATCGCAACAGAAGCTCCAGAAGTATTTAGTACAGACGTTATGCCAAGTGAACTGCCTACTGTTATTCCGGAAATGCCAACAGACGAAAAGACTACTACAAAACCAGAACAGGAAACTATGTTAGATACCGGCGATAAGGTTTCGTCTGAAGCAACTGAAGGTCCCGAACACGATACAGAGATACCAGTTTCTTCAGCGGAAACGCATGACATAACCGAACCAACTAACGTTGAAAAGGATACTACTACTAGAGGACCAGAAACTAGTGTCTCTGAACAGGAATTGACAACGGCTTCTCCAATCGAACTAACCACGAAAGAAATTTTGAGAGAGAGACCCGAACCAACTAAACCAGAAGAAATCAGCACAGAAGTGTCAGGTTTGTTCAGTACGGAAACATCTCAAACACAAGGACCTGACACTGAAAAGGAAGAAACTCCTACACCAACAATAACTGAGATTCCATCCAAAGAAATATACACAGAGTCACCAGCTACTCTTGTAACTTCTGAACCAGATAAACCAGCGGGCATAACTACAGAGCGTTCAGAAATTCCAACAACAGAAATGGAAACAGAACATGAAGAAAAAGAGACAGAGCAAGCACAAAAGGTTACAGAACCAACTCAAGAACCATCAACTGAAAAATCTGAAGTGACAGAAGCAGATTCGGAAGTTTTGGTTACTAAAGAACAGGAATCTGCACCTGCAGAATCACCAGAAACAACTATATCTCCTCTTGAATTTAGTACAAAGATGCCTGTAACGCAACCTACTGAGGACAAGGAAATAATGCCTCAAGAAACAATTTCTACATCTAAACCTGAATCAGATCATTCTGAAACTACACCTTATTTGGTGGAGTTAGAGGAGCATACTCATAAAATTGATGAAGAACTATCTACTAGTTCACCATTTGAAGAACCAACAACTCAACGACTTGAAGAAGGGTCTGAAGAACCTCAAGTGACTGGCGAATCAACAGAAACAATACCAAGTGACGAAAAACAAACTCAAATACCACCTATTGAAAGAGATCAGCCTGAAAAAGAAGAAACTCCAGCAGGTACAGAGGGACCTCAGACTACACCGGCATCTCCTGAGGAAACACCTGAAAGAATAACTGAACCATCGTTGCCAGAGAGTGAAACAACAACTGGAGTAATTAGCTCAGTTCCATCTGAGAAGCCCACACTCGAAGACAAGTATGGTGTACCCGAACAAGATAAAGAACAAGAAAGCACTACACCCACTGAAATATCTGATGATAATGAGCATATTACAACTCCTGTTGAAAAAGACAAGCCTATCGCAGAAATTCCATCTCAACCTGAAAAAGATACTGCAGAAAAACCACAAGATATGCCTGTTGAAACCACTGCCCCTGAAGAAGAATTTATTCCTGTTACAACTGCGACTAAAATTACAACAGCTAAAGTTGCAGAAGAAACTACAACTCAATCCGCTGAACCAATTGATAAATTTACCAAACCTGAGGAGAAACCCAGTGAAACAGTATCATCAACATCTGCACCCGAAGTTTCCAAACCAGATGAGTTACCACCCACCGACGAAGCACTTCCTCCAGAGGAGGAAAGTCACTTCCCGCCATCTGGTATGGGAGGTTATAATCAGGAACCAGACTACGGAGAAGAAGATCAAGCGTTTGGACCTGGAACATGCCGTTATGGAGGAAAAGTTTATGTGTCTGCGCAACAAATCCCGAGAGACGATCCTTGCGACTTCTGTTTCTGCTTCAGAAGTGATATTATTTGTCTTCAACAAAGTTGTCCTCCGCCAATTCATGGTTGCCATGAGGAGCCAATCCAAGGTTTCTGCTGTCCTCGATACGAATGCCCTGTATCGATGGCTACAACGCTCAACGTCACTACGACAACCACGACAACGACGACCACGCTGCCGCCCCATTTCTTGCCCCATGCCTACAAGGGCGCGGCGCAAAGAAGAGGTTGCCAAATAAAGGGACACACATACAAGGTCGGAGAAGTAGTCCGCGCATCTTCAGGACCATGTCTTCATTGCACGTAAGTAATCAATCAATTATACATTCTGAACCACCTTATTACACGTATTATATAAATACTTTATTTAAACAACATCTGATCAAACATCATTTTTGTATTTCAGATGTGGAGGAGACGGTCAAATGAAATGTGATCCCAAAGCGTGCACGCCGGAGCCGATGTTAAGACAAATGATAGCGGCTGCTGTATCCGCGAAGCGACGAAGGTGAAATACCTCACACACCGCGCCAACTAACTCGTACTCGTCGTCATCACAAAGATAGGTCGTCACCTATGTGATAATCTTTTCATCTACTCTTCAATGCACAAGAATAATGCTCAAATTATCCCGACGGAGTAGTATAAGATTTCGTGTCATATGTAGTATTCGATATATTTTTATTATACTTTTCATAAAGTGTCGTGGCACGCACAACTTAATATTGCATCAATTATGACTGTGATTAAACTGTTAAATAATGATTTCTAACCTGAATTTATACGATTTATCGAGTCTTCAATTAAGGCTAATTTATTTAATTATTTATCTTTGTAACAAAAAGTCAGTGCCAAACGGTAGTGCTAAGTTGTAAACGACTATGCCTTTATGATAAAGATGTTCAAAATTTTGTGAATGTCATTAAAAGTAATTTTTACTGACCAAAGTGAAGCTGTATACCTACTCACAGTTATATATCTAAATAAATTTAACGCGCACTCAAGCTTCGTAGGTCATTAGATCGCCGAATTCTTGACCATTTTATATGTAAACTTAATTGTTTTACCGGTATAAGTTTAGTCAATTCTTTATTTTTACACGATGTTACAGTAAAACATCTAGTATCGTGTAAATATGAAGTAAGTTATAAGGATCCCTGATGTTGTAAATGCCTTACTTAATTTGTAATAATTTATATATTTTAGGTGTATAGTACTTAAGCCATGTTTTGAGACCAGTGACTATTATAATTTAGAAGTAAAACGAAGGCCCAATGTTAAAGAAAAGTGCCGGTCGACGCCTGCGCGGCCTTGGCCGGCGCTTTTCCGCTGCGCGTGCGCCGCATGCCTTGCAGAAAGCGACCCTCAGCCGACTTGTTTTCTTCAACTCATGAAGCGTACCATTTTACTGGCACTTATTTAGTGATAGCTAGTGGCCGATATTTTAAATCGTTTTGTAAAGAGTTTTACAATATGATAAATTGATAAAAACATATTGTAGGATCTTTTGTAACTTTTGATATTAAAGTGCTGGTAGAATATTAAATATAAATAAACAGATCGAGATGGGTACGGAAGTCTGTTAGGACTTTGCGATCGTTCTCTGGATAGGATACTTGCATAAAAACGATTGCATTTATTCGTACCGATCTCCTCCTGTGATTGCAGGTTGTAGTTATATTTCTTATTTATTTAAAGTTGTAGCAATAGTAATAAAATTATTGGTTATAACCGTGGCGGTGATGAACTCAATTAAAAAAAATACAAAATTTCAATCAAAGTATTTAATTGAAGTCTATTTTTTTTCTTTTAATTATATTTTACCGAGTCTAGCTACGGTTTAGCTGTCTGTGCAACTGTGCAAATGAGTTTTAAATAAAATATCTCAAATGAACTGTGTTTCCTTACTTACTACCTACTCTACTTCTACGTTCTGCAGAGTCAAATCAACTTTTTGTCTTTGACGTTCCTTATCAAAAAGCTCAAAAAAAAATAGCTCATCTAGACGAACCCACCCTTCGCTGAGCTAAGCTAGAGAGCTTTTGTTTGGTTGAGGTGTCACAACATCCATAGCCATAGCTAGATGGATTTATACCACTGACTACCCCAATTAGGATACAGTCGTGAACTTATGTTATATTGTTCAGTGTTACTTAACTATCATCTAACGTCCGAAAGCATTTCAGTAATCTTCTATCATGTGGGTTGTGAGGTGGATTACCAACCTCATCAACCCTGGTGTCAGGGTTACTATTGAGCCGCCAAAGGCCCCTGACATGACTCATGTAACGACTACGTACTTACATCAGTAAGTAGTAACAGGGACCAACGGCTTAACGTGCCTTCCGAAGCACGGATCAACTTACTTTTTGGACAATCAGGTGATCAGCCTGTAATGTCCTAACCAAACTAGAGATCACAAAGTGATTTTTGTGATATGTCCCCACCGGTATTCGAACCCAGGACCTCCGGATCGTGAGCCCAACGGTCAACCACTGGACCACGGCGACCGATAGCGCCCTTATTAGTAAGCTAATCAAGGCATACTTATTTTATTAATCAACTTGCTGCATCAACCGGAACTTCTCACAAGATCAACTGTAGCTTTTATGAAAACTATAGAGAAAAATAGATGATGCATCACAGATGTGATATTTGATAATAATCATAATCACTAAGTACATGTATTATTATTATGAATTTAAATTCAATATAAGCTACGACTTCCTAGTATCTTCAGCGGTCAATAGGCCGGTCCACGCTCCGCAGTTGATCGTTGAAGCGACAACAACGGCAAAAGCTTGAAGCTCCCAGTAACCAACCTCAAAATGAAACGTAAAACTTCGTATGTTACCCGCTAGATGGCGCCCTATGTTACAAAAATAGCGCCAAGTGGCAAAATGGTTTGAAAACTTAATAATTTATTCGAAAATATTTCTTCAGCAATATCCTGTCGTAAAAATAATTTATCTGAAAATAAAAATAATTAAGTACTTATATTACTGATAAAGAATGCATAAGAATAAATGATTCAGGTACCTACACGTTGTGATGCTAAAAGGAAAAAAAATGTGAAGAGTATTTTTTTAATAAGTAATGTAATTTATTATAAGTACTCCTTAGAAATACGTGCATTTATGTCTCAGATTTTACAATATAAAATATTTAGTTAGAGATAATTAAGTATATTATTTGTAATAAGCAAAAACGATTAATTCCTTTATACTTAGACAAATTTCCAGAAAATAATCTCAAACTACCTGTACAACCTACATATTCAAACAGTGTAAATACCTGTTCTTGAAGTTGCAGGAGCAACTCTCTTCAACTTTTCTACTTTTTGTTCAATAATCATAACATGGGAATTCCGTTCTTGGGTTCCTCACATAAATTATTTAACAGCTTTTTATCAATTTCTAACATCTACTCAAACGACAAAAAGGATACAAGTAATGTAAAACGTAGCTTTAAATATCTACTAAAGCAGCCGTAATAAAGTTGTTTACAGTTTGTTTCAAACTAATAATGATTATAAACACACACAAGTGACGTTAAAACACTAAAGATCGATTAAGTAAAGCTCCCCATAAACCGTTTTCAGTGGAAGTTTGAGGATTCATTCCGCATAATAGGCCATTACTCCCGGTTATTGAGATAGAACTCAAATGTAATGGAAGTTTAAATCAGAGATGCAAATCGTCATGTTTCAATCTGGTTTTACACAATATACTTAATTAATTAAAAGTATTTATAAGACTGTTCTGCTCTACAATAATAAATAATAATAATAATTAAAAGACTAAGTATATTTTTTTAAGTACTTAATTGTTTTTTTTTTTCTAATTTACTTATTTTAGACCCTAACGTCTTAGGAGTACATGTCATTACTTACTGATTTATATAAAACCAGGACGAATCGGTATATCCACATTATTCTCAACAAGCTATTTGTTACCTATGTAGAAATATGTACCCTCAATTTGAATAACTCTGTCTCTCTCACTCCAACAGGCATTCAGTCATCCGTTTCGTTCTATCCCATTACTTTTATATTGTTCGCTAACTTTCTTGTTTGTATAAGCAAATACACGTATTTGAAAGTTTGTATATTTGTAGGTTGTATTATACAATAATAAGTAGGTACAGTTTTGTTCAGTTTTAAAACGTTCCAAGGTTTTATTAGATTATTTGGAACTTTCTCTTGTATTACGTTTTTGATAATCAGTCTTTCTAAGCAGGCTATAAGTACCGTAGTCTGTACCAAACTGTACCAGAGGCTTATTTGTATATTTTATTGATGAACTTGTAAAATTTGTCGAACTTAAAGTGGTTGTACTGGCTGTTTCAATTAACATTTGTAATGTATTTCAGTTTCAAGAATACCTTGTTATGTACCTACCAGGCCGAACTTTAAGCACATAAGAAATTTCATAATACTCATATACATTGTAGGTTCTATATAAAAAGACAAGCGCTTAGACTAAGTACCTGCCCATTACATTATATCGAGGACATAGAAAATTGCGCAATCTTTACTGACAGCGCTATTATTAGTGAATACAAATATATGTGTTCACCAGACGAGATAGATCGGGATGCCAAACAGCGTCCACACAAGTAGAGCTAGTATAGACACCCTACTGCAGTCACCTATAGAGCTCTATCATAACGTATCTTCTATCTTTATTTTTATTTCTTTTAACGGAAAGTTATATTGCAGTAATATTGGGATACTTTAAAACTAGAAATGAGAATTAGTGATAAAAACGAATTTGAAAGTAGGCAAGTGATATTTTCTTCTTCACAATTATAAAATAGAAGTGTAGGTAACAGAGAGGAGATAGAGTCTCGTTATAATGCTAGCTTAAGTCTAGTATACTGGTCGTCTCACATATTTTTACGAGCGGCTCAAATGAGGCTGTGTACTCGTATATTTTGGAGGCCGCGGGCTCGCGGGTTCCGCGGGTCCCGTGCACCCAGCGCCAACCAAGCCGCGGCCCGCCCCGCGCGGTTCGCGGTCTCCATGGCGACCAGCTCAAATGACGTATCGATCCCGCGTGGGGGGAGGCGGGGACCGCGGGGTGGCGCCGCTCCACCCGCCGCAGAACCCCCTAGTACCTCCCCCCTTCCACCGCCACTCGACCGTTGGCCCATGCAAAATGACGGATGTAAAGTTTGGATATATACCTCCTTGGAAGGAAATGATATTTTCATTAAAATGAAAATGAGGTAATGTTGTTGATTTATTTCCTTTTAATATATATTCTCGCGGTACCAACGCTTGGATCGTCCCGCTGTGGTTGTTGATGACTAAAGCTCTATTATAGACATTTGTTTACGCAACGTTCTACAAATTGTTATTGGGATGATACAAAATTATTCCCGGGTTAGAATTAATTACTGTATTTATGTTTGCATCTGCATGCTGCATATGGGTAAACAGAACAGTGCTCTTATGAATTATATCTTCTATCCGCCGTGATGACGTAGCTATTGAAACAAAAGATCATAAATATTTTAGAGTAGAGTACTTAGTTTACTAAAATTTTCACAACTTACATGTATTGTACTTGGACCTACAAAATTAAATAAGACTAAAATGCAACATTCGATTTTGAAGTACTTAAGTATTATTAAGTACTATACCTAGTATGGGTAAGCGTACGGCTACCGGTGGTAGGTGCACTGAATAGCTAGTTTCAGAAACGTAGACTAAACTTTGATTAGTTCACGATATTAATTTCCCATTGCGACTACTGAAATGCAATTAGAAAGTAAAGTTTAATCTCTGTTCAGATATATGCAGGTTCGTGGACATGCATGCACCTAAATTACTTAAATGATAAAGTTGATATCATGTTTCACATAAAATAAGGAAAGTAGGTATGCTCTTAATGAAAAATAAACTAAATAACATCGCATAAAGAAACAATAATTGCTTGTAATTGAACGATCTCGAGCATTTCTATACATTTTCACCGTGATGATCATGACCATGACGGAACGGTCACTCGGCCAATGAAAATTAAATTTTAATTTTATTGCAACCACATTACGAAAACAATTTCATTGTAAGTGGAAAAAATATTGTTACATTTCCCCCAAATGAGGCAATAACACAGAGACAAACAAAAATGCAAATTACAACAATTCGGAATTATTTTTAAATTTAATCATTGCCGTGTTTAAACGTCTCTTCTAAAATTTTGTTTCAAACATTAACATAATTAAGTGGTTCTCAAAGTTTTCCCATTATAAACTTAGCGAGAAATTTTATTTTTCCCTCAAGTCAGAGGCGAGTGTGTGCGCGCGTCGCGACGAGCCAGCGAATTGGATTTCCCTTAGTGTGCGTGAACCTACTTTTGCTGGGAGAACAGGAAAACCTTGGAGATTCATGAAATATTAATACAAAATGCCTGAAAAAGTCATTTCTTACCGTAATCTAAAGTTACATTGCAGAAACATTTAATGTTTGAAGAAGTGGAAGTAACGTATGTTGAAACAAAATTATGTTTTCGTACATATAAAGTACTAGCGCATTGAGGATAAACACTCAAAAAAGAAAAGAAAAGAAGAAGCTCAAATATAGGCGGCAACACTGTTGAGTGTTCCTAAATTTCGTCAGTTCTCCATACTGTTCAGCTAAATTGCTATAAAATGTGGAGCAACGTGGAGTGCACCCCGTCTGAAGGATGAGTAACGAAAAAGAAAAGCAGCCAGTTGGAAAAAGGCAGTTTTGGTTGGAAATAAGTTAAAAGATGTATATTATATCTGTTATCCATGAAATTAGAAGGTTAAACAAAGGAAAATCGGTACAGTGCCATGTATTTTTTTTTTTGGGACGTAGCCCGGAATGTCCCTAATTATCATGTAAAAAAGTGTTTAATAACAAATAAATATTAATACTTACACTAACTACTAAAAATTGTTTAGCAATTTTATTCTCAATCAAAAATTTAAATTGGGATTTTCTAGATTTATATTCTAGATTTTTTCTAGAAAGCAATATACACATCAAAAAAGTTAGTATTTTGGTAAATATTCAATTAAATATCGACACCCACAGTAATATTTAATGGTATCACATCACTATCGCAAATCTTATTGTTTTAAGTAAAAATGACATCTCGGTATTATGACCATGACGTCATAATAATGTCTGTTTTAAAAAATATTGAAGTTAGTATCATAGATAAAATATTTAGCAAAACTTTGGTTATTGTTTTCAAAACAGAGTGACTACATAACTAAGTAATATAACTGTTATGTAATATGTATTATATCAAGATTATTATTTGAAGCTAAACAGTCATGATATTAGTAGTACAAAGTTATGTAGCCACTGATTTTGTAATTAGTAACCAAAGTTTCGCTGAATATTTTTTCAGTGTAGTATGAATTTTGCAGTGGCTGTCAAATATGCTGAAAATATTTGATAGAGGAACGATTCCAGCGATTCAAGTTTCAGTCATAACGTCTTCCCTCGATGCGAACTAAGAAATATAGATCCTTGCGAGCAAAACCTGTACTAAATCACCTAGTCTGCATTATTACATACATATAACCGCGATCAGCAAATTCGCCATCATTGTCCTCTACGATTTATATGATTGTTGCTGTTTTGACAAGAACACGTAGACTTGAGAATTGTAAAACGCAATCCCTACTCCAAGCCGTAACGTCATTGAAACTCGTTTATGTTTCACGCAGTTCAGTGAAATTGCTAACAAAAACTATATCAGACTGAACTACTTAGAATTTAGGAAGAGTTGCTTGTCTTCTTCTTCTTATCGTGTGGGTTGTGAAGTAGAAAACCAACCCCATCAACCCCGGTGTCAGGGTTATTACTGAGCCGCCAAAGGCGCCTGACATAACTCATGTAACGACTACATACTTACATCAGTAAGTAGTAACCGGGACCAACGGCTTAACGTGCCTTCTGAAGCACGGATCATCTTACTTTCGGACAATCAGGTGATCAGCCTGTAATGTCCTAACCAAACTAGGGATCACAAAATCATTTTTGTGATATGTCCCCACCGGGATTCGAACCCGGGGCCTCCGGATCGTGAGCCCAACGCTCAACCACTGGACCACGGAGGCAGTAACGTCATTGAAACTCGTTTATGTTTCACGCAGTTCAGTGAAATTGCTAACAAAAACTACATAAGTCTGAACTACTTACTTAGAATTTAGGAAGAGTTGCTTCTGATTTTTAAGGACAAAAAGTATACTAAGCTAAGTAAGTTAAGCTAACTTAATTGATAAGAGTAGAATAATTATGTTCATTGTTGTAAGTAATTATTTACTAACACACAATAAGTATTTTATATGTGCTATAAACCAAAATGTTTTCAATATTAGGCAAGCAAAAGTACTAAGATTTTCCTTTCATTTACTTATTTATAAATTATACCAAAAGAAAAAACTCATAAAGGAGCTATTACTTTATTTCTGCTCAAAAGACTTTGTGATAACTTGGCTTTACAATTGGCTACACTCATGCTCAATAGAATACTCACAAAAGGAAAATATACAATGCATATATAGGCTCTATGCATAATAACGACCAGAGATGTTGTTTGAAATGGTTTACTGTTCAATAAATGTTCACATTCATTTTAAGTAAGTATCCACAATCAATCCGGTGAGAGCTACTCAGACCCTCAAGTTAATAAGATGAGGAGCGTATCCTATATAGTATCAGAGGCCAGAGGTTTTATTTGCATCTACTTCCTTATGCGGTCTTCTCTTCTTCTTCTATCGTGTGGGTTGTGAGGTGGAGTAACAACCTCATCAACTCTGGTGTCAGGGTTACTACTGAGCCCCTGACACGGCTAACGTAAATACTACTTACTTACATTAGTATGTAGTAACCGGGACCAACGGCTTAACGTGCCTTCCGAAGTATCATCTTACTTTCGGACAATCAGATGATCTCCGGCCAAGTAGTTAATGCCATCTGCGGCAAATCTACAATAAGTCACGTCAAAAAAAAAAAGGACAATCAGATAATCAGCTTGTAAAATCCTAACCAAACTAGGGACCACAGAGTAAGTAGTGAGGTAGTAGAATCGGATAGAAATCATAATCATTTATTCAACAAAATTTTTAATCTACGTCATATCACAAGGTGTTGTGGCTGAGGAGAAGAACTGACAAGAAACTGCCACAGCAACACATCTTTTAAACCAATGCAGATATACATTACAAGTTATTTAATAACTAGGGGAACACATTTAATATACTTACTTAGTTAAGTATATAATAGGTTATGCGTTAATAAATGATCGATGAAAGATTGCTAGGAATAAACTTAAGTTTATTCCTGCCTAGAAAAAATACGACGGTTACGGTATACGGTTTTACGTTTAAACGTAAAACCTATTTTTTCTAGGCGTGACATGTGGAAATCATGCTTCACATGTCATTTAATACCTGATATCTATAAATAAACAAGAAAATACCTACCTTAAATCAGCGTTCACAAAACCTAATGTAGAAAGCCCATCTGACTATGTTTTTTTCTTTAAATGAATTTAAAGATTATTATCTAGATATTGCATTAAGCTAGTTAGTGTTCCTTTTTTTTCACGTGACTTATAGTAGATAAGGCCGGACAAATGGGAAGCGCTGAGGGCTCTCACCCGGTAAGTCAGTGTTCAGCAAATAACTTATTCCTCTGTCTGCTTCAGTGTCTGTCATGGCATCATAACTTATAATCCTAACTGAAATATCTGAAATATAGATGTCTCATCGAAGAGCACTATTCAAAGAGGGTGTAGGTTGTGGTATTTTTTTTATTAGTTAGACCACAGATTAATAAATAGTTACTGCGGTTCGACGTTCCGTTATCAGGTAAGTACCTAAGTTAAATAAACAACAATTGGGTCGTGTACTAGGTTTAAGATAAATTATGAAATTCTGATTTCTAAATAAAGACAGATTTAAAATTAACGTAAATGTTTTCTATTTTTTATTTAACTTATTTATGAATTTTAATAAAAAGAAACGTAACAATAAGTCCGATATTTTATCACGTTTTTCTATGATCTCACAGTGGGCTTTTTGATACAAATTCCATAGTTATTTTGTTTTTTGACGTTTATTAAAAAGTAACTGATTTGACTAGTTGGAAATTAGCCTATTCCGTTCCGTATTTTAATATCTCATCTATCGCCGAAGATAGTTACTTAGTTTTATGTCGATAGTTAAAGTCAATGATGCTCAGCTACGTTCTAGCAAGACGGCACTTCTTGATTTAAGATGGCTTTAATTATTTATTTTTTTTCAACGAATTTCGTATCTATTTTCGCGTGATGCGGGTATAAGTGTGATGGGGACCTTTACGCCCGGATCCACCCGTGGGGGCTTATTTGACTATTGTCTATTTTATATAATGTGTATATTTTGACTGTAACTGTGTTACTATTGTGAAATAAAAATAAAGTATTTTCAGATTTGGTTATAATGATATTTGTCTACTATTCTATTCCTGTGTCGGTTTTCACGACATGCCCGGCAAGATAAGCAGCTGAAGCTTTCTATATTATTTACTGCTCCCAGTCCAACACAATACAGATCATAACAAAACTTAAAGGTACTTCATAATTATAGATGTTATTATGATTATAATGTCTAATATTACGTTCGACATTTTGTAATATTTGTGTTTGGTTGTAAGTCATTAAGTACAGTTAACAATTTCTCTTAGGAACCGGTTTCGGTTTGAACAAACTTACGTAGGTTCGGCTTATTACTTCAAGATGGCTGTTTCATTGGATAACAAAATATTACATCTTATAAAATGTTTAAAATTGATAGAAGTACTTGGTAGATGCTGCTCTAAGTGCATATCAATACTTAGATTGTCCAATATAAGCTTCAAGCCAAGTAGCTAATGTCATTTGCGGCAAATTTCAGAAAGTCAGAAGTCATGGCAGAAAAAAGACTTACCTTGCAAGAAACTATTGGAAGGTTACCACAAATCACCACACACTATCATGATTTGCCGTAGAAGGCATTAACTACTTGGCCGGGCAAATGGAGAGCGCCGAGGGCTCTTACCCGGTACAAAATTTAAGACAACAGGTCTGAGGGTGCCCAGTAAGGCGCGAACCTCAGCTCAGGGCGTCGTCTGGGAGGAAGAATATTTGAAAGAATAGATAGTGATACGCGCTGAATGAGGGAAATTGTCGACCACGCCGGCGGGGTCGGTATCGGGGGACTTTACATACTCTCGACTTCAACAACGTGCAAAAAGTAACACCTAGTACATTTGTGTGCATTGCCTAACCTAACCTAACCTATTAGCCTAGTACGAAAAACACAATAAAAATACTTTAAACGTTTATTTATTTCGTGTATTGTACAACAAGGTAGGTATTATTTATCCAAATAAAATATTGAGTAACGACCACAAAAGCATATTTCTACGAATGCAGTAACATTACTCATAGTTAATAAAATACTGGCAAGCGATAGATATCTTTGTATTATAAAAACAATTTACTAGTTAATGAAACGGGCCCGCATACAGTCGTATTCAATTGCGATAATGTCAAGCTTTAGAGGCATATTACAGAAACAATAATAACATTGTCTAGAATCTATTTAACTAATTGTAATAAATTATATATATTAATGTAAACTTCTATGCCAACGTAGTTTTGCCAGATTTTGCAAAATATTTCTTCTAACTTTTAACAAAGAAGATTAACGGCATTATTGGGAATGGAATTCAAAATGTCATAAAATATTTCGGTCTGTCTTTTATTTGATTAAAAAAACTCATTTGTATAGAAACTGGCCAATAAAGAAGTTATTTATCGCCATTAGCCGTGAAACAAAAAAAATACATTTTACTCTTAAAGTCAATTTAATGGCTATTAATGAAATATTTTTTTTACATTTAGGCCAGTATTTTGATGTGTCATTTTAGGAAACCATATTTTTAATTTACCAAAAGTTTTTCCCACTGTTGTTTTAACTTAGACTAGCTTTTGCCCGCGACTTCGTCCGCGTGGCGTGTTATATAAGAGAGAGAGATCTTTGTGTGTGTGGGAGTGCATATCAAATTTCAAGCATCTAACTTATGCAGTTTAGATTTTTTCATACAATTTTTTTCCCAATAACTCCCATTTTTCAAAATACAGCCAAAAATAAACTTTATATTCACTAAGGTATGCATGCATGCTAGATTGAATCAATTGATTGAATTGTTTTTTTTTAATTGATTGTTCATTGAGTTTTAATCTTAATAAACACTTCCTCTCTTCCCTTCAACGTTGCTGTGCCCTACAGGGTCCATGTTTTAGTTCCTATGCCTATGTAACACCCCATTGTACTACATGGAATGCAATAAATAATTTAATTGAATTGAATTGAAAACATCTATCTTACGCGGTTTCGATTTTTTCATACAAATGTTTTTTTCCCGCTAACTCCCGTTTCCGTGGGAATTTTGCAATATCCTGTTGCAACTAAGCTTTAAGTTAACTAAGGTACCTGCATGCCAAATTTCAAGCGTCTAACTTAAGCGGTTTAGATTTTTCATACAAAAGGATTTTCCCGCTAATTTCCGTTCCCGTGGGAATTCCGGGAATTCCTTTCTTAGTGCACCTCTACGGTACCTAAGCTATGTCCCTTCCAAATTTCAAATGCCTACATTTAGCCGTTCAGGCTATGCGTTGATATGTCAGTCACTGAGTCAGTCAGTTTCTCCTTTTATTTAGATTTGATTTTTTCATACAAATGTTTTTTCCCGCTAACTACCGTTCCCGTGGGAATTTTGTAATATCCTGTTGCAACTAAGCTTTAAGTTTACTAAAGTACCTGCATGCCAAATTTCAAACGTCTAACTTGAGTGGTTTAGATTTTTCATACAAAAGGATTTTCCCGCTAATTCCCGTTCCTGTGGAAATTTCGGGAATTCCTTTCTTAGTACACCTCTACGGTGTCTAAGGTATCTGCGTGCCAAATTTTAAACATCTTACTTGAATGGTTTAGATTTTTCATACAAAAGGATTTTCCCGTTAATTCCCGTTCCCGTGGGAATTTCGGGAATTCCTTTCTTAATGCACCTCTATGGTACTTAAGGTATCTGAATGACAAATTTCAAACGTCTAACTTGATTGGTTTAGATTTTTCATACAAAAGGATTTTCCCGCTAATTCCCGTTCTCGTGAGAATTTCGAAAATTCCTTTCTTAGTGCACCTCTACGGTACCTAAGGTATCTGCATGCTAAATTTCAAACGTCTAACTTGAGTGGTTTAGATTTTTCATACAAAAGGATTTTCCCGCTAATTCCCGTTCCCGTGGGAATTTCGGGAATTCCTTTCTTAGTGCACCTCTACGTTATCTAAGGTACCTGCATGCCAAATTTCAAACGTCTAACTTGAGTGGTTTAGATTTTTCATACAAAAGGATTTTCCCGCTTATTCCCGTTCCCGTAGGAATTTCGGGAATTCCTTTCTTAGTGCACCTCTACGGTGTCTAAGGTACCTGCATGCCAAATTTCAAACGTCTAACTTGAGTGGTTTAGATTTTTCATACAAAAGGATTTCCCTTCACTACTCTGCTCCTATTGATTGTAGCGTGATGAAAAGTATACTATAACCTGTCCAGGAATGTGAAGAATAATTGTACCAAGTTTCATTAAAATCCGTCCAGTAGTTTTTGTTTCTATAAGGAACATACAGACAGACAGACAGACAGACAGACAGACAGACAGACAGACAGACAGACAGACAGACAGACAAAAATTTTACTGATTGCATTTTTGGCATCAGTATCGATCACTTATCACCCCCTGATAGTTATTTTAAAAAAATATTTAATGTACAGAATTGACCTCTCTACAGATTTATTATAAGTATAGATTAAAATCTTCTTTTTCATGCCATAATAACGAGTTTTAAAAAGGTAGTAGAAATAATAAATAGGATATAAAAGTTTATGTATACATGTAGCACTTGTATTTTTTTTTATGTACATTTCCAATTGCGTTGCGTACGTGCCTTGCAGACAAACCAATAGTTTTATTTTATTTCTTTTTACGGTGATATTGAGAATCGATCTAGTATTTCAAATAAATTTATAAATATAAACGTGTTTAATGATTGATTTATGCGTTTCAAGTACAAATTATACTAAGAATATAGGTAGGTAGCTACCTATTTGTCAAGATAAACTATACAACACATGTTGCATTATTGCATTATCGTATCTCTTTCTGTTTTAAGCAGGTATAGACAGATATATTAATGTACTAATCTACATACTTTATTACCTCCTTAACATAACATAAACAGCCCATACACGTCTCAATGCTGGGCACAGGCCCTCAATCAACCGGATGGGTTATGGAGCATACTCCACCACGCTGCTCCACTGCGGGTTGGTGGAGGAGTGCTACGGCTAATAGCCCGGGCCAATGGCTTAATATGCCCTACGAAACATGGAATCATCTTACTTTTTCGGACAAACAGGTCATTCAAGCCTGCAATGTCCTTACCATACAAAGGACAGTCTCACAAAGTGATTTCGACAATGTCCCCATCGGGAATCGAACACAGATCTCCAGATCGTGAGCGTAACTCTCTAACCACTAGATCACGGAGGGTGATTACCAACTTATTCATAATAGTGACCTTAAATATAAAGTAATTCATAAGTCAAAGGAAAGTCGCAGAAAATAATTCATCCTTACAAAAGAGGAATGAATAGGCGACGGATATCACTTAAATTTTAATTAATAAATCTATGTCCGGAAAACGTATAGCCCCTAGTCACAATAGGACGGGACATGTCGATCGGACCCCCTCCGCCCGGCCCGCCCCACTGGAATGCCCATTGTTCCGCCGATATGATGTTATGGCAAGCCACTTATGTCAATACGTATTTTGTTCAAGGAATAAATTGCTTTTTTAAAAAATCAAAATACTTACTTATAACACACTTACAAAAACATTTTTGGTTTGTAAAGTCATAAACCGTCACAAGACAGACCTTTTGCGTTATTTTACTTTTTAAGATCGATGTAGATACCGCCTGATAGACTTTATAGTGACATTAGTCGTAGATATAATTATGTTTTAAGTATTAAATATATTCGTCATGTTAGACACGCACGATGTAATCACATAGACAAGCGGTATTTATAAGCAGCATGAAACACTAATATTATCTTTTCGCCGACCGTATTGCTTCTACTATTTTTAAATCGAAATAAAACACATCATTGGAAACAGCTCTAAAAGGATAAATTAAACCCATATGTCAAGGACATATAGCTCTATCTCGTTAATTCTCGCAACGCGGAGCTTTTAATTGCTTAATTACGTGGTACACGTCAATCATAGAATATCCGATTTTGTTCTCGGTAATTGAACTCACTAGTTACGTAATGTGATTACTTCAATTTACTTTGTTTCGGACGTAAAATACGATGGTAAAGCTCGTTATAATTTGTCACCTTGACACTGAAGTCTTAGAATAGGTGAAGCAAAGCTCTGGCATGTGTTGTGAAGACAAATGTGCAGCGACTTATCATGTTTTTGAGGAGAGGACGGGCGGAGAGCGCGGTGCAGCAGTGAAGCAGTGATATAATGTAACGTAGTTGCATGGGCATTATAATGTTGTAGTGAAGTTATTAGTGGTTGAATCAGGCGAGAGCTCGGCGAGCGCAGCTGTCAAGGCCAACAGAGGTCAGTCCTCCGACGCTCTTGGAGCCGCGATGCCCGCAACCGGTTCTACAATTTTTAGTCTCTTTTTATTTTCATTTTTGTATACACAACGCTCACACTAAACATTGTTTGTACGACTCAGGATTAAACTTTTGTTGAATAGTTTAAGTTGGAGATATTGCTCTAACCATTTTTATACGAGCTAGGAACGAAATTTTGTAAAGCGTGAAATATAAAAAGATGAATTTAAACCGTCTACTTTTTTAAATGAACATTTTCATAACGGACGCATAATTATCGCCTGCAACAGCTATTACACGCATAATGATGAAGAATAAAAGAATCAACATTGACTAAAAGTTATGTTTAAAATTTTAAATTAAACAGAACTGACTATTTATGATACGCAACTAGGTTTGTTTATTTTCCCAGAAAGTTTATTTTCCCTTGATTGGTTGATGGGCGCCAGATGGCGCGGTGCGGTGTTCTCACTATGTATGGTTTCATTTCGTAACGTGTAAACATGGCACATGGCACCCTCGTATGCTGTGGAATTTTTACACGCACTTCAACTGTAAATAGCAACGCACAGGATTGTTGTGGGGTTTCCCGAGTGGAGCCGAATGCCTGTAAAGCACCAGTAATTACTCCAAGTTTTTGCAACGTATTGGCTCGCTGTTGATACTTAACGCTGTTACGATCCTTTAATTGAGCTGCTCTCTCATTCTATCTACAATACAACAGATTTTTAAAAAAGTAGTATTTTTTATATATTATGGCAATGGGTCGCTTAGGAGCGACCATTCTGCCAGTGTCGAGGTGATCAGAAAACAAAAAGTAGTATTTTGTAGCAGTTTCGACGTGTCAGAAAATAATTTATTGATGCGTGACTGAATTTTCAAACTGACTGTCCTACATAAAAGCTTTTTAGTAGGTATGCATTAATATAAATAAAAAGTACTTAATAACAAACTTGCTTCTTCAATGAGCAAAAAACTGAGAAATAGCCCGGAGTAATGGAATGAATTAAGATTCATAACATTAATTGCGAATTGTGGCATTCTCTAGACATTCATGCTTCGGCAGCTATGTGTACCACTTAGACAGCGTCCAAGCATTTCCAATGCAGAGAAATATCACGGACTGACGAACAATGGAGTATTATGTGGTAATAGTGGAAATATATTCGTTTGCTTATGCGTGGAAAAAAGTATCTAAACAAATCGCGGCATTGTTATACTCGCAGCAGGGTTAAAACAACTACTGAGCAATATAAACTCACAATATGTATATGTATACCTATTAAACTTTCTTTTATGTGACAAAGAACTTGAAAATGCATAGAGATGAACCAACCAAAAGATAAAAATAAAGTCAACCTCTACTTGCATCGTTCCTTTTTTATTAAACATTCTTCTCCCTTGCAAGGTTAAGTTCAGAATAAAGTTATACAAAAGTGTTCTAAGAATAGATGATCTCTTGGGCAGATAAATCTGTATTAACGATATTTAAAGGGGAGGGTTGAAAACCTCAACCGCAGAAAATTCACCGGTCATTCACCTGGCAGAATTATATTATAACCGTAATAAATTACGTAATTGGTCGTTTTATTCAAAGTCACGTGCAGCTAAAAGTCACACTTAACGTCGAGATATTTTTTATCTTATCCTGGTTCGGGACAGTGAGAACTGAGTCGATGCCTACAACCAGCACAACTAGAGCCCCGGCGGCTCCCCCCGGCCGTGGGCCGAGGGTGCGCACAGGGAAGGTTGGGAATGTTTGTAAGATCTTGTAAGTTGGTTTTATTTAAGGCTTCGGGCGAGTAACTTGTCGGGGTCATAACCTGTTTGCGACCCCTCCCTGCGGGACCGCGGCACTCGATGTACTCCAGTGACCCGGCCCATACTCACCAACAATCGAAAAAATGAGAAACTTGTCGTGTACGTTTCAGGGACAAATGAAACGGAAGTATCTTATAAAAATAACTTTTGAAAGCAATTCGTCTGCGCCAACAGGAAAATCGTTTTAGACGCTTGTAGCGTCTGCTTTATTTATTCCAAGTTTAATGAGATTTGTACGCAGTCTAAAATAAATAGATTTAATCATATTATAAATTCAAACAAAACAAATTGTTTCTTTCTCGGATATGAGTACATAAACTAGTGTAATATTTTCGGGCATACAGCCTTTCTAGAGGGAGCTCTGCCAAACCTGTATTCCGCCGCAGAACCTATTTACTTACCCAAGGCCAAACTGTAGAAACAATTTAATTTCGTTAAATGTCATTTATGAGTAATATTTATGAATAAATGTTATTCCAGCCAGACCGCAGCGGGCGAATACCGGGGAGGGCATAAAATTTAAATTGGCTGGAATAGTCGATTTGAGTTTGTTTGCGTATGGCATTTGATTTGTTGAAATGACGTCGAGCCGTGTTGTATTTATTGTGTAGTGTTCTGAGGGCCCTGGATATTGTTAAGGCACACAATGCGAGTGCAACGGGCCGTTGTGCCTTGTGAAATGTTGCACGACTACTTTTTTCGTCTGGATTCTATACTCACGATACTCGTTTTTTAAGCCGCGAGCTCGAGATGTACAGGTTTATCTGTTTAAAATTTATTAACATCGAGAAACAATTTAAAACCTTTTCTTTAGATGGCCCATGAGCGATTCTTGATGAATACCATTACAACTTATTGCTCTTATTTATAAGAGTGCTTTTATTATTTCTAATTTTATCTGTTCTTTTGCTTAAGAATAAAATGGGTTTGGAAAGCTTTGATCTTTCTATTTCAATAGAACGAGGTTATTGGGGCTAAAATTAACCTTGATAGTTTTGTTAGTCTTTGTAAGGTCAATTACATGCTAAACCATAATTGTTAGTTGCGAGGGTACCAATCGCGTCTTACACAAACTTACTTTCATGGATTAAATTATAATTATCAAGTATCGTGAGTTCGTAATACTTAGTAACTGGTTTAAAATGTGACCTTGATTTTGCGTGTTTGGTAATAGATAATCCTTTAACATTTACAAAATATCTAAAGATACAAAATGTCGTAAACTATGTTAAGTGAGCATGTTTCATTTGGTATCCTATTTAATTTCAAATAATAGCGGTGTGTCGAATTAAGTAATTATTGTTAGTCGTTACAAAAACGAAACACAGATTTAAAATCACAATATAATTATACTGGTAAAGGAATGTAAATAAAAACATAATTAATTACAAAACAAAAAGCTCTTAAAAGCTTTCCTTTTCGTACCGAGTTGGGGTGGGGTGGTCCCCTCCGGCCCTATACAGAACTAATTTCCCTCTAGATATATGTTATATTGCCATCTTTTATTCCACGGTGCCACGTTATTAATAAAATAAAAATTCTCTCTTTATATATACATAATTGTAACTCAGAATTAAGCTTTAAATCTATTCCGAAATAGATAATACAACCAAACATAATGCATGTTCAACGACAAGATCAATGAGATGAAAAGATAATTTGCTTTTCTTTCGTTTTTATTTAATTTTGGAGTTTTCGTTTGCGAAATATTGCTTGTTGTCTATTCCCTTGCGCCGCGTCGTAAAAATACACTGCGCAAAGCTCGCTAAAACTGTGTCTTCCGGGACGTCAATAAAATCTACAGCGCTTTGAACATTTACAGTTTATCAAATATGTTTTACAAGGTTACTCTTATAACACACACGTTAAACTAATACTAAATTCCAAAACCATACATTATGTTACAGAAACTTCCGTTTTATTATTACAAAAAGTATATTAAGTAACTATTTTATGTTTCATACTAGAATATGCCATTTTCATATGCAAAACTTTACATTGTGGCTGTATGGAGCAATATATTTAATTTGTGTGTGTTTGTTTGAATTTTTTCACTTGTAAATTGGAGTTGTATGAAGGAGTCCCGCGCGGGCCGCGGAGAATAACACATGGGGTGCAGTGCGGGGTGCGGGCGGGGGGGCGGCCCACTGAAAAGTGCGCGGGTGGGGCTGAACAAACTCGCGAGGTCGCTCCTATTGAGACTCGCACTTTTCCGCGACCTTTTTTTTAATAATTTTCAATAAATGTTTATATTAGAAACAAAATGATTACACTAAACTAACAAAGTTAATTTACAAAGGCTAAATGAATCATTTGACTTTATGCTAAACCTTTTATTTACAACAACTTCTATAGGTACTAACTTACAGCACAATTGTTAGCTAGTAAACAATCTAAATCGTATGACCATAATAGCAAAACGTAGGTAAATAAATACATTTCAATCAAGCGATAGCTGTAAAGTGCTCATAAAATAAACCACAAAGCAATGATAAAGAACATTGAGTAACTAAATTATCAACAAGTCAAAATAAAACATGAAAAATTGCCACTAAACTAGCTGTTAAAACACGAAGCATCACAGATAAGAGTCTACATAGAAAGTGTGTCACATTCACGTTCGAATGAAGACGCATCCGGTCGTAAATCTTACGTAAAGTATTCATGATAACTAAAAAAGTGGTAAGTTATAAATGAATATAGAAAACATAGTTTTAAGTTACTTTCATAGACAGAGAATTAGATCCCTTTTGATTGACTGAATGCTAATGAAATATCATCACCATCATCACTAATTTAAGAGCCACGCTCTTGTCAGTGTAGCATTCTCCATTCTTGTCTATCAAAGACCATTTCCTTCACCTCCTTATAAGACACGATGTTCGCCTTCTCTTTAATCTTTTCCATGTAAGCTCTTCTTGGTCTTCCCTTCCTCTCTTTCCTTGTAGCTTCCCTTCTATGATGTTTTTAATTTGAAATATAATGGTACAATAAACCAAGCCAACTGCAAAGTGTTAGAAATTGACCGTGTATGCATCACCCTTATAAGACCATAGATTAATAACATGGCTTTTTATGTAGACGTATTGTCTTTGCCCTCTACTGTCATTCCTTTCTTTGCTCAATGTCCGAACTCACTAGTCAAGTCTTACGCCAATTTGTTTATCTAATTGTATCGTAAAATATCGTACAAATATTGTTGTAATCTCCAGTGCCCTAAGCAAATAATACACGCAAATCAACTTCATCAGCATATTTGTATTTTTATTTCATCGAACCAATCGCCGGTCCACGATTTACCTCGCCACACAAAGCCAATCCTACAATACAATCCAGAAAAAATATATTTTCTCAAGTAAAATTGTTCTGCTTTTCGCGACCCAATAAGAGCGTCCCTCCAGCATGTACTCTCAAATAGGGGAACAAGCATTTTAGCATTACCCCCGTGCACAACTCTTCCCGCGGGGAGGGGGTGGGCCCACGGCGACGTAAAAATCAATATGCTGGAGTTGTTAAATCACGCTTATAAACGAGCACTCGTCTTCGTTTCGTTGCTGAAATTGCTTAAGTACGAGTATATGAGTTTAGTTTTTCATTAAAATTCTTAAGGGAAGTTTTGAAAAAGTCTCGCCGATACGTTTTGGCAATGTTCGCGCAGTATCGCAGGGGATAATGGATCGCTAGTTCGATCGACGACCTTTTTCTAATTTCATTTTATCTAACGATTATTTGAGGATGCTTTTCAACTTACCTCGGTTTATGTCGTAACATTTTTACTTATTATACTTACCTATATACTTCGGGCGACATTCGATTCACGTCGTTAGATCACATTGGTTAACAAGATGGACAATTGGACATACTGTTCCACGGGCGACTTTAGTATAGGAAGCTGGTATGTATAGCATTTTCCTAACACACAAATAGTTATAAAAAACCTCGAAGCAAATGGAATTCCATAGTCTCTGCTTACCCCAGTGAAAATTGCCGTGAGTTTATGTATGTATGTAAGTATACAAATAGATAAATAAATAAAGCTATTATTATGAACTCATTCCTCTTTCATTACACATTACAGTACCCATTCTACTTAATTAAAATTAGTGGCTCAATGCTTTATATAGAGCGACATGAGCTCATTTGGAATTTACCACGAGGCATGGGAGGAGCTCACCGATGATCGAGACCTGTGGAAGAAGCGTGTGCTCGATGGATGCGACACTCATGACCACACCTGGTTTGACACACTGGCGAGCAGGAGAATGAAACGCCATCAAACCCACAACAATCCACCAGTTGGAGACTTCTCCTGCAGAGTGTGCGGTAGAGTTTGCCGCTCTAGGATTGGCTTGCACAGCCATGAAAGAAAGTGCATTTCTTCGAGGCAATGACGTCATAAATCGTCTGAAACAAACGTATAAGGCCAATGAATGCTTTATAGCTATATCGGAGCATTTATACAATTACAGACATACTCCACTAATCTTCTCCTGTGTGAGTTGTGAGGTGGAATACCAACCTCATCAACCCTGGTGCCAGGGTTACGATTGAGCCGCCAAAGGCCCCTGACATGGCTCATGTAACGACTACTAACTTCATCAGTGAATCCAAAGCACGGATCATCTTACTTTCGGACATTCAGGTGATCAGCTAATAATATCAGAGTAGTATGAAGATCTCGATCGGTGGCGCAGCGGTAAACGCGCTCGGTCTGCGATTGTTGAAGTTAAGCAACTTTCGCAAAGGCCGGTCATAGGACCACAAAAAAAAAAGTTTCATCTCGAGCTCCTCTGTGCTTCGGAAGGCACGTTAAGACGTTGGTCCCGGCTGCATTAGCAGTCGTTAATAACCATCAATCCGCACTGGGCTCGCGTGATGGTTTAAGGCCCGATCTCCCTATCCATCCATAGGGAAGGCCCGTGCCCCAGCAGTGGGGACGTTAATGGGCCGATGATGATGATGATGAAGATAAACACATAATCAGATGATCTTAAATATGAAATAATACTGGCCTGTTTGTTTGTCGCCTTCAATAAATCTCTTAGACAGCCGTGATCCCTTCATCGACATAATAAGGGACTTTTCAGGTTACGTTCCCGAAAAAAATATCGATCACGCTATTCAGATTTAACATGACAATTACCTATTTACTCTTTGCTCGGGGTACATAATTAATCAAAAATATAATGTAATGGCAGAGACATTTATAAAAATAATTGTTGCGTGATATTTGGATCAGATACGGATAGAATGTTGCTACCTATATTGCTGCTCTTTATTTTGATCAGAATAATAAAGGGTGGAAGACGTGTTATGCCTGGGTGTAAAAACAAGGGTCATCATTTATACCCAAAAACAAAGATAAAAGATGCATAAGTATGTCTGTTATCCAAGAAATTGGACCCTGTACTAGGTTCAAGATAAATTATGAAATTCTGATTACTAAATAAAGACAGACCTGAAACTAACGAAAAACATTTTCTTTTTTTTTCTATTTAACTTTTTTACGAATTTTAATCAAGAAAAACGTAATAATAAGTCCGACTTTTTATCACTTTTCTGTTTGACGTCACAGTGTGCTTTTTATACAAAGTCCATAGTAATTTCGTGTTAACATTTAAAAAAAAGTAACTGATTTGTCTAGTTGGGAACTAGTCTATTAGAAGGTTAAAAATGAAGGCAAATCTGTACAGCGCCTTTTTTAAAATAGGAAACTAGAAAAATACGTTACATAGTACATTGTTTCTAGTAAGTTTTACATTGAAACGTTGCGTGACTTATACAGAATATTTTATTTTCATATAGACAGGTTACAATCCAATCTAATCTAAACTAATTATCAGCAATCGGTAACACAAATAACAATGGTCCCACTCAATACTAGACTATATACTTCCAAAGTGTATTATCAGATGGCAACCCTTTGATCTCATTAATCGAAAGCGGAATTAATTTAAAAAGGTCAACGGATGGGAACAATAGCGCACCCTCCGCGCTGCCACCAGACTCTGCTTCCCCTAAATAACCAGGAATACGTATATCCTATGATTGACAGACAATATGAACAAACGTACCTATGTTTAGGTATGTATATGTGAAGCATCGTGCAAATGCATTGCAACACGTTTATGTTCAAGTAGTATTAACATCTGCCCGTCTGGCGAATAATATGAACGCGCTTTTTATGTGGTTTTATGTGTTTAAAAATGTCATAGATAATTGTCACCGTGGCATAAAACATGGCAAGGAAAAGGAAAATTGAAAAATATTATATTCTACTCACATTCCAACTACGAATGCCTAAAACTTATTAGAAGGCTTAACTAAGACATTTTCGTTTTGGGGTCAGGGCAGATCAAACGGGAAAATGCTCGCGCAGGCTCGAGCAGCCTTTTCCTCGCATGCTGATGCAAGAAGCGTGTCAATTGTCAAATAATACTGCACTTTACGAGGACGGTAAATCAAGTCATTTTTCAGTGTAATCAGAAAAGGTTTCCTTGCCGCGTGATTCGTTACAGCTAACGACACCGTTTGTGACATCATCATCATCAGCCCATTAACGTCCCCACTGCTGGAGCTCGGGCCTTCCCTATGGATGGATAGGGAGATCGGGCCTTAAACCATCACGCGGGCCCAGTGCGGATTGATGGTTCGTTTGTGACATAGCATAACAAAAACTCACGACTATATGTCAATTGGGGTAGTTAGACACCCCCACATCTCGCCAAGCTTTCTGTCCGAACCTGTTACGTAGTTACCGTCATCACATCCTATCTCATGTGGTGGACTAATTAAGTAAAGGTCATGGACTTGTGACCAGTCCATACGAGCCATCACAGGCCATCATCAGAAACGAGTGATGGCAATGTGTGATTTATCGACTGGTACTACTAACCCTAAAAGGAGTTCTGGGTGTAAATTCAAGGAAGGTATCTTGTTTGTATTACATTATATTACAATCTATGCACAAAGTCTTTAAAGTGACAAATAGAATCGAAAAAATATGCGTTCTGTTGAAACTTCCAAAAATAACAATGATTTATAGTCGTCGTAACGACTATAACCGCCTTCAAAATATATATTTTAGTGAGAAACTCAATATCAATTTCAAAATAAATTACTTAAGAGAGAACCTTTACTTAATGCCAGGTGCTATATTTGCCGAAATTGCTATTTCAAGGTTTATGGCTTAAACACTCCCCATATACAATGAACGAACTCCTGTTTAGCGTTTAATGGGACCACACTGAATTTAGTTTGAAGACATATTTTGTAATAATGTATTATCGGGTACTTTTCGCTGGTTCAACAACTTACACAACTGGTTCAGCTCATAGCCCAGACACTTAGCAAGGTATTTTACCATCACACCACCCTAAGCTAACCTACGGTGCCCAAACGCGGTCATTGAAGGAGTCTCAGAGCCAAGTTATCCAAGCTCAAGGTTAATTTGCTAAAGGGAATTCCTCTCAGACGACATCTCGAGCCGAGGTTCGCGCCCAACTGGGCACCCTCAGGCCTGTTGTCTTGAATTTTGTACCGGGTGAAAGCCCACAGCGCTCCCTATTTCTCCGGCTAAGTAGTTAAAGCCATCTGCGGCAAATCTACAGTAACTCAAAAAAAACTAGAGAATGGAAAGCAGTGTGCTGAGTATCAAAAGAATCGACCGTTTTCACTGCGTGTACTAGAATCCATTCCAAAACATCCCTGATGCTGAGAAAAATATCGCGAAATTGAAGTGGGACTGGGTGGGATATGTTTGTCGGATGTGTCCGTTGCGTTGGCCACGAGTCGTCACTCACTGGGTGCCTCAAGATGGGTACAGAAATCAAGGTGGGGTCTAAGTAAAAATGGTGTGATGGTCATAACGCTTATTGAAGATTGCGCATAGTCGAGAAGAGTGGAACAATCAATGGGAGGCCTTTGGCCAGTAGTGGGATCAAGCAGACTAGATAAGATAAGACGATAATCACCACACACCCCTTTAACCTCACTACTAACTTCAACTCAAGGCATCGTCGCCATGTCTTCTAGTATTTCTCCAGTGAAGTCGCAACGTCAGCCTTGGTATGTTTACAGAAGTTCATAGCTGTGGTTAAGTGAGTGGACGGGAAATAGGGACATTGGTATAATACGTGACCCTTAGAAGACTCCTGTGCCCAACAGAGGGACATTATACTGTGTAAGTACATACATTTATACGAACAAGACGCTTCAATGTTTTCCTCCCGTCAGCAATACTGTTTTAATCTCATGCTATTTAATTAGATGGCTAATCTTCGATCAGGAACGCGACAAGTTTACTGAAAGGAATTTGACAAAATACCCAAATGTATTTGCTAAAACGACCGTCACAAATTCAAGTCACGTCTCACTTGTACTCTATCTAAAAATGTTCGATCCCACAGGGAATAACATTCAGAAGTCACTTATTGAACTTGCCAAAGGTTTCCTCGTACGTTTAATAAAGTTCAATTAACTAAATAAGCCTTACATAATCATCTAAGCTATAAAGTAACATTAAGTACGTATATTAGTATTGTAAAGTGCAATCTTGAAAACAATCTTGAAAATCATAGAAGTATTAAATCTTCCTATTAAGTCTGCAAATATGTATATGTATAAGTACAACATCAGAACACTGTAAATATTAAAAAAACATACACTTTAAACATCCGATATTGACCTTCAAACCATTTCAACAAAGTATTTCACAGGAAAGCTCTATCAATTCAAAAGCTTAATGTAAATTGAGACTTGTAAGTCTAAATTTGGCTTTCAAATATAAAATAAATATGAAGGGAAACATAATTAATTCAAACGAATATACACCCTGCTACAAAACATGAGAGAGTGGGAGAATGAATACACATACAGAGGATGTGTATGTGTGTAAACAAGCTACGTCAATAACATAACAGACATATACACTTTTCGTATGTTGTGTTCGTTTAGATCAGGCTTGCGATTGCTTTTCTGTTTTAAGTGAACACGAACATTGAACTCTAGTCCTGTATATTAATGTGCCTCTTTATACAACATGATAGATTAATAGATCTTCATTTTACATCTTCAAGGAAACAATAAAGAAAACATATAAATATAGTAACACTGCCAAAAATAAATCAATCGCAGCTGCCAGCCAACTCCACGAATGTTGCCAGTCTGTAGCAATGCCTGCCATGTTGTTCTTCCAAATAAACGGTAAGATGTAAAAATAAAATATGATTTATGAGAATGTAATTTAATTTCTGCTAAGAGGGGAAGTTTATACAATATTATTATTATCGCGATAAAACGTGAAATAGTTACCTAAAAGTAAAAAGTAATATTACTTGTCCCGTTAAAGTGGGTCACCCCCTCTCCGGGCGGGCGCACCCCGGCCTCCTCGCGACTGTCCCCACTACCCCACTCTACCCCCAACATTCATTGTGCCGCAATATATTTCTTTTTATGTGCAAACAGAAAAGTCATTTATTTAAATTTTCTCACGAATTCGCATCGCAATTTTATTTTATTATATTATCTGTATCGCATTTAGAGTGTTCTGTGTATTGCTATGCGAGCTTCATGTATTCCTCTAATGTGTTCCTCGTATTCACGTTGATTATTTTCTTAAGCTTCAATTTTCCTTGAACTGTATTTCTTTCTTAATATCTTTATAGCTTCAAGGGCGAATTTTCTTATAATTATGTTCTGTGTAGCTCATCTATCCTTTCGTCGTAGTCTACGTCATCGCTGTTTTGTCCCTAAATAATTAAATTCAAAGCTCTCGTCGCAGCTCGGAAATGATATTAAACTCAATTGCATTGCAAAGATCACAATTTTCCGTTTGCACAACCTTTGGTCTTAAGATAAAAGGCTGAAAGGAAAGCTAAATTAGAATTATATCACAGGGTAATAAAAAAATAACATTATCATTGAACTGTAATCGCTTCTTTTCTAAATTAGAAGTAAAAAAAAAGAGTTCGAAATGTTTTAGAAATGGAGGTCTATCGTAAAAGTCGACTAAGAGATAATCCATTTCAATATGATCTACCATTATGTGGCGTTGGGCTAATTAGGTGTCAATACGGTTCATCATATTTTAGGTTTTGGTGTCAAAATTTGCTGTAGACTGTCTTCTGGTTAGTAATAGCTTGGCATACTTCATTTGTGATCACGCGCGTAAGTATTATGTATGTCCTGCAGCTTACGTCTTTTCCAAATAATACTACGTTACTTACAACAAAAACAACAAATGCCCTTAAAATAGGCGTAAATTCATGACCAAGTCCGGTTTCAAACACTCTCAATTAGGAACGATACGACACCAAGCTGACAATATTCCACCAATTGGAAACTTCTCCTGCAGCGGGAGAAGTTGCCGTTCAGGTAACCGCCACAAAGACGGAGATACGGCTCACCACCTGTCACGTTGGTCTAACAGAAAGCACGGTGAGGTGTGGGTACTTAGTTCATCTAGCGATCCCATTGGGTACTATATAGTCGTGAGAGTATGTTAGAAATGGCCTGCACAGTAATGAAGAAAGTACATGCCTGCTGTCTAGGAAACAATAATTCAATATTCAGATAATTATGATTGAAGTTTATTTATTTATTAAATTGAAAATTGGTTTGACATTAATCTTAATTATTATTTTTAACTTTTAGTTTTTATTTACTGAATAATAAATACAATCATTTCAATTAAACTTATTTACAAAAAAAATCTTCTTATCGTGTAGGTTGTGGGGTTCAAACCAGCGCTCCCTGTTTGAGATGCAAGCTGGTGACACACAAGGCCACAGAATCCGGCCAAGTAGTTAATGCCATCTTAGTCAAACCGAAACCGGATCACAACTTTTGTTTTTTTTTTGACGTGACTTATTGTAGATTTGCCGCAGATGGCATTAACTACTTAGCCGGACAAACGGGGAGCGCTGAAGGCTCTCACCCGGTATAACGTTTAAGACAACAGGCCTGAGGGCGCCCAGTTGGGCGCGAACCTCGACTCAGGGCGTCGTCTGAGAGGAAAAATATTTGAAAGAATTAATCGAGCATAGTGGATCGATAGCGATAAGCGCTGATTGAGAGAAATCGTCGACCACGCCGGCGGGGTCGGTATCGGGGTCCTGAAGTGTTCGGTGTCGTAAGCTGATTGGCTGCCTCCATGGCTAGAGTAATCGGGTTGTCGGGATCGTATATCATGTCCTTCAAACGCCGATACTTTTCAGGACTGTACTGTACACAGTACAACTTCTGTGAAAACAGTGGAAAGCTTGCAAAAATAGTTGGATTCAAATTGAACAGAATAAGTGTAATTGATTGGCCATATAAAACACTTTCAACACAGTAGGTGAGATATAAATACAAAATGGTAGCAATTAATATTTCGATAAAGGAATTCAGATAACACGTTCGGAATTATTTGTCGATGGCGCGTAACAAATTCCATTGCGTGGAACGATCGAATGCCGGCGGATTATACATACCCACACATATTCGGTCGTATTTATTTATTGTTTGTTATATTTTTATACTTACGAGAAAATATCCCGCCAATGCTGACTTTGTAAGATCTTTAAACAAAGATAATTATAAATCACCTCTTTATAAATCACAACTTAGGTTGGGTTTCCGTAAAATGTACTTTTTCTTCTATTCATTAAATATAAATTTATTTTGTAAACTCGTTCTAAAAGATCTAGATGGTATAACCATATGCGGGGCTTTTCCCACGTTTTTGATCAAAAAGATTTTTTTTAAATTTAAATCACCGATACCGACCCCGCCTGCGTGGTAGACGATTTCCCTCAATCAGCGCTTATCGCTATCAACCCTAGCGGGTAGATTAATTCTTTCAAATATTTTTTCTCAACTGGGCACCCTCAGGCCTGTTGTCTTAAACGTTGTACCGGGTGAGAGCCTTCAGCGCTCCCCATTTGTCCGGCGAAGTAGCCATCGCGACAAATCTACAATAAGTTAAAAAAATCTTTTTTAAACACTCAATACTTCCAATCGCATTATTTATATACATTCATAAGACGTTTAAGCCGCGCATAATACTTAAATTACACATACTTAGCAAATTAGCAATAAATACACATCGCGTTGATGTCTTTTATTAGCGAGTTATTCGTCAACTCGTCCCATATGCCTACGGCCCATTTGGGACGAGTTGCAGAAAATCAAAATAAACAAAAATTTCATTCTGCAACTCGGCCCACGTTAGTATCGACATGATAAAATGTACAATCAGAAGCAAAAGTGTAAGGATAGAAATAATAAACAACTATGTGTTTGTTACAAATTATTTAATCATACCGATTTGTCACTGAATGAACATAATAATAAAAAATTACAAAAGTAATAATTATAAAGCAATAAACAGTTAAAAAAGATTTTCATCACAGAGTTTACACCATTTAAACACACAAAGTAATAATAATCAACAATTATACATAAAGTGAAAAATGAAACAATGAACTATTTTCGCAGAAAATCTTTAAATCTTTAAATTTTATAATATTAATATAATCAAAACAATGTTGATAAAAAAATCTTAAGAAGACAACAGTTTAAAGGAATACATTTTATATTAACACTTGTCTTGCTGACAGTACTCAACGTTGATAAGGTTTAAAGTTCCACACAGAAAATAAATGGGACGAGTTGCACAATAAAAATGACATTTTTTTCTGTTTTCTTCAACTCGTCCCAAATGGGCCGTAGGCATATGGGACGAGTTGACGAATAACTCTTATTAGCATAGCTCTCATTGCGCGCGCGCACGCATACAAAAGACATCAACGTCGGCAACATAATATTTATTATTTTCTTGTTTTTTGAACATTTTTTAATTAATGCGTCATTATCATTATCATCATCATAATAAAATTACAGTAACTAATTATAATTAAGTTTAGGTATACCTAAACTTTGGTCTTACACAGTTTACTCGCAACTTAGCGCTTGGCAAAATAAATGTGAATATTTTAACGACGAATACCTACTCTAAAAGCAAACTTACAATTTCTGTTTAGAATATTATATTTAATGCACAGACATAAAATATTAAGTACTGGGTACTATGTATTAAGAGCTACTTGTTATAAATCCGTTAGATGACCGCAAAAGCTCCAGTTATAAAAAGAAAACAGTTTTCACGTTCAATAAGTACAAAACAGTTAAGTATCTTCATTATAAATATAGTATACTAGCCGTTGCCCGCGGCTTCTTCCGCGTGGACTTTGGTACACATGTCCTTCTCTGTATTCCTGATAGCGTGTATGTAAATTTTTTATCATGATTGGTTGATAAAACAAGCTTCGAATGCGTAACAAACAAACGCACTTTCGCATTTATACTCGTAATATTAGTTAGGATTAATTTCAAATATTTTCCCTCTCAGACGACGCCCTGAGCCGAGGTTCGTGCCCAACTGGGCACTCTCAGGCCTGTTGTCTTAAACGTTGTACCGGGTGAGAGAGCCTTCAGCACTCTCCATTTGTCCGGCCAAGTAGTTAATGCCAACCGCGGTAAATCTACAATAAGTCACGTCATAAAAAAATAGGATTAATTATAAATTATTCAAAGTAAGCAAATAAAACAAAAACACAATGGATTAATGAGGCATGAGCTAAATATCATAAATTGTTCCCATAGTCTACTTCGACATAGCATCTGACGAGAAAAACAACTTGAATTTCAAGTATTTGTTCTGTTTGACCCACGCTACCCATGAAACAGAGATCAAAAAAGTGCTACTAAAGCGATTACGACAAACGAGTTTATCTTTACACGCTGAATACGCATTCGGTAGTGGCGTTTATATCGACAGGCGGGTGATTGACAATCACAAACAAGCAAATTACAGGTGTTTGTAGCTAAACCGTCGCTTTCAACAAAGTGGCGATAAAAAGCGAGTGGCGTTCATGGCCTGTTTCACACCGGATTGGCGGTGTCGTTGCGATGCGGTGCGATTGTATACGGGTGTCCTACAATCTTTAAAATATCCAAGAATCTTTCGCTTTTTTGCAAATTTCCAATTAGAACTTACGTAATTTGGCGACATTCATAAGTTCTAACTGTTTAAAGATCTACCTAGAGTTTTTCTTGTGTATTTATTCTCGACACTAATCTTTATTTGACTATTTCAGCCTGTCATACTTGCAAATTAAGTACTTGGCTCTAACACTTGCAATAGCACTTAATAATTGATTCCTAAAAAGCGATCGTGTCTAACGGTCGCATTGTTTACATGCAAATATTTCGCCACTCGTGCTTTCCAACTTCAAATGACTTCTCATAACTGAAAACCAAAAATATCTTTATTTATTACGTAACATATACGTAGTTTCTAAAACTACTGCAGCTTCTTAACCGGTCTTAGCAACCTAACTTAACCAATCCGATTCTTATTCCGTCGAAACAGTGCAGTGTGAAATAGTCCATTCATGGCGCTTGCCACAGCGGGCCGCCGCCGCCGCCACACGCATTCTGACAGCTGAGTCGAGTACTACCACTGTCTCACTTCATCATCACACGAACCGCACGTAATTCACGGCTTCCGACGGATTATGTGGATGTTATGTAAAACTCGTCTTGCCGGTCAATGTTACACACATTGATACTCCGCCGAGAGATAACGTCACTTATTCAAGTTCATTATGTATGTCCAAACGTGCAGATAATTGCGGGAACATAATATCGTTTTAATTTATCATTTTAATAATAATAAAAAAAACAAAATAAATTAAACATTGTAGCAGGGATCCCTGTTTAGTCAAACAGCCCCCCCTTTGCCTCACCCGGCGCAAAGGGCACCATGACACTCACCGCGTTGCCACATTTAATGGTGATGGACAGCCTTTGGATCAGGTAGGACCCGGAGCGAGCATCACATCCCCTCTCTCGTAACCGACGTCCAATCTCCTTGACAAAGTTAAGGTCCGGTCTCCAACATCCCGTGCAGATTAGTACACACGGTACCAGTTACTTTAAGCTTTTCGTAGATAGTCAACCTCTTCTTGAAAACAAAATTTAAAGTCAAATACCTAGGTTATGCACTACAGATGACGTTAGATGAACCGTCCATCTATTTTTTTTACAACGACCCTCATTGACCGCAAGTCCCCTAGTCCTGCAAGAGCCATGACAATAACCATAAAGTAGGGCTTTAGAAACATCCAAGAATCCAAGCTCTGAAACGAAAACGAAACGAGTTCCAAGTAAGAAACCGGAGACGGAAGTCGTTTTTGTTTTCATTTGCGGAAAGTTAGTGGTATACATTTATCTTCATTGATATCGGAGGTAAACAAGATTCCTGGGACGGCCACTTACTTATAAAGTTAGTGTGGCAATAAACGTACGCGCCGACCGGCGGCCGGCTGCTGCGCTGTGTCACTGGGTAACTAAACTACTTGCATTCGCCACGTGGCTCGTGCACACCTTGTTTATTGATATCAAGAAGCTTTTATCTGAACTGGCGAACGTGTATGAAACAATTGATGAATGTGGAGGAAGCAAAAGAAGTAAGTCAGTATCGACGTCAATGCGATTCCTTAGTCTCTGCTTACCCTGGTGGGAAATAGTCGTTAGTATGGAGCTTCAGGCTTTTATCGGATAGTATTCACTATTAGTATAACAGAGTCGGACAGAAACTTTATTACCGGATCGGCTATCAGTTAAACTAACCTGCATACAATTGGCTTTAGAAGCTTTACTTTTAAAGTTTTTTTGTCATGTCATTACATTACATTACTGTAATGCCAATGACATGTCCCTCCAAACAGGTCTGTTGATTTAAATTTTGTACCGGGTGAGAGCCCTCAGCACTCCCCATTTGCCTGCATAAATTGTTTAAAAAATGATACATGGCATTTTCATTAGTAATAAATAAAAATAAGAGCGGTAAAGGTAAAGTGTAAGGTGGGCGCGCAGAATATATATTTACTAACATACTTAATGTAATACCTACCTAATCATGTTTGAAGTACTGATCGGTCAGTTGTCGTTCTACCTCATGATGGTAATAATAGTGATAACCAGACCATCGCTTACATGGATAGTTCACAGATAAGCCCATCTAACCAGTCGAAATTCGCTGTTACCATCTTTTGTTTTGATAGGTAGTAAATATGAAGTGCGTATGGTCAGTGTGTGGTCACATAGCGCATTGACGTGTATTGCCTTAACATAGTAATATTATTACAGGTACATCAATAGTCCTATCCAACATTGTAGCCGTCTATTGATTCCAAATTTAAAAATGGACACAAGTATTTTTACACCAATTTTATTTTTATTTATTATTTTTTAATAGCCAACAAATGGCTTTTATTTTCATTGAGTACGGATATAAACAGAAGTGCGAGTGGGTCAGTTAAAGTTAGTGTCGGGCGAACGTATCGGGCGGGTCGGCTACCGCTCGGCGCGCCCCGGGGCGACCGCACTCGACGCGCCGCACGTCGCCGCCGCTCTGAATCGCACCCATTCACACAATATCTTACACTGGATACACCCACTATTATTGCAACTTCATTATTTTGCACTGTATTTAAACATTTTTTTTACTACGTATCCAGACGCTGCTACGAGTCGTAGTCAAATCGTAGTCGTGACTACGAAAATTTTAATGTATGCGGTATACTTAATTATGTTATTAGCTATTATTTTTAAGCTGGTTTGTTATAAAATATTAAAGTGTTAATAATGTATCTAATGACAATTATCAAAAAAAAATGACAGAAAATAAAGTCAAACAAAAGCTACGTCAGTAACAGAGTCCTCATGTTTGAAAATCGCAGATACTTATTTAATTTTTCTGCACTATGCACTTCACAACAACATAATAACCACGAGTCTGATCAAAACAACCACGCTGTTTCATTGACAACATTCCCCGTAAGCTCACTCACAGTTTACGACGGAAATATCGGCTGTAGTTACCGGGCATGTCCACAGTAGGCTCCCCTGGGAAAGCCGGCGTTCCGACAACAGACACCGGGTGTCAGCCGCCACGTGCTACCCAAGGCCACTCGCTTAGTGTCAAGGTCATTGCCACTCCAGCTCGGCACACGCGGCACCCACGCCTCTCCTGTCACCACAAATAGACCGACCCACTCACCAAGTCGCCACTGTGTCACTGATACCGCAACGAGCCTCGCTCGCCCGCACGCATCACGCATCGCACGACCGCTTTTTTCGGCGTAGGAGACTCCATTCATTGATACTAACCTGTAATCATTGACAACGAGTACCAAGAGTAGGAATATGTGCTGACTTGACATGGTCATCGGCGGCGAAGCCACACGTCTTCTCATGCTATTGATTGTCGTCGGACTCGGTCACACGGCGCGTGGATTTTTAACATAACATAATCATAACAAATACTTTATTGCACAAACAGGAAAAAACAAAAGAGAAATAGAATGAGTACAATAGGCGGCCTTATTGCTAAGTAGCAATCTCTTCCAGGCAACCTTTAAGTATATGAGATATTTAATATTTTTTTTATGTAATATAGCGGGATTTTTGTCGTTTTAACGTACGATACGGACTTTAGAAGTGTGCTTCAAGTTATGATCTGAGTGAAGAATACTTCACTCATAAATATGTACGTATACTATATACAAAATATACGCATTCATTATCTAAATAAAAAATCCAAATTGAAATTTATTCAGAATGTACGTCTTGTCAAAAGTTTACGCGAGTTAAAATTTTACATTTCACATAGTACTTTGACCCGCTAATGTAATTGTGAAAGATGGAGGTAGCTTTGAATACCTGACAGAATATCATGTAACAGTGTAGCTCGCTAAATAAATTAGTATTTAATACTTACTTGCCTGCCCCGCCCGTGGGAAATCACGATCTTCCGATTCATTATTATAATAGGCACTCTGTTGAAGTGCTTTTTACCCAGTTACTCAGCAGGAAGGTACGGTTTTTAGTACGGAAGAAGTTAAAGCATTGTTGGGGAAGGTTACGTAGTTCTTACAGATCATGTATTGAAAAAGTGTTACTGGCAGCTAACGTGTAAATTAGTAATAGGCGGAACGTATTTAGCTAGTGCTCTACCTACTTATGTTTCACAATGTTTATCATTAACCTTTACATACATTGCAAAGAGGCAGTAGTGTTATATCAATAGACTTCAAGAAGTTGCATAAATATAAGCTCACGACCTTTGAGCTAGTCAAAGGTAATTAAATCATCGCAAGATGAACTAAGTATCCACGCATCACCGAGCATTCTATTATACCAATGGAGAGCAAAATAGGTTAAATTGGTGATGAGCCGCATGGCCATCTGTAATGGTCGAGCTTACTGTGTGCAAATAATCAACACAATAAAGTGGTTCCAGAGCAGCATACTTAGCCTACACTTCATAATTTTCAATCTTCCAACACGTTTTGGGGTTATACAATTGAGCCCCTGCAATTTCCCAAATACAAGGCGTTGAGAAATGGGAGCAGTAATGAATGACGTCAAATTAAGCTCTAAGCTTAACAGAAAACATTACTGGGACCTTAATTCGCGATTAAGGCAAACATAGTACGCGGGGTGGAGACGAAGTTGGAAGGCTGCGGAGTGCATGTGCGGGTGTGTGCGGGGTGCGGCGGGGCGCGCGGGGTGCGGCGGGGGCGGGGGCAGCGCGCGCGGGCCACACTCCGCTGTGCCCGAGGAGCGCCGGTACACCTCGGTTTCCGGAGGAGCTCCCTCGCGGCTTCGCAAGTGTCCCCGCGCGCCGGCCACGTGGCCGCCCAGCTGCCCGACACGACACCTCGCTTTTTTCACGCGCTCGCCATTGATAAATCCCCCGTAATTGCCACCGGCTGTTTAAGTAAACAAGTCGCTCACTTTTTTAAACTTTATTGCCAAATTAAGTTCTTTGTTTTTCCTTACGCTCGTAGCAAAAAGTTTACGTTCATTAATTATGTAAACTTAACATTCTTATTAATAATTAATTATTACTTAATTGTTATCTTTTACGTAATTAAAATATCTGAATATATTTTATAGTTCACTGACATCTTGGATTAAAAGTTTTTTTTTTATTGTAATTGTAAGATTAAGGCGTTTTTACCCGTCGGCTTTGAACTGACTTATCCAAATTTCCGGAAATCTCTAACTATAGGGAAAACCTAATGAATATCAACTTATTTTAAAAGTTTCTTATTCATCATTGTGCAGATAGGGGTAGGTCAGTAAAAATAAATTGGATTTGGTAAATGGACCGTTTTATAGAGGAAACAGTGCCCAAAGTCGATGTGCCGCAATGGAAGCCATTCAAACTTGCGCCGAAGACCAGGATAGAGTCTACAAACTCTACAATATGTATAAGGTAAGTCATTCCTCACTTTCTTATACTTACTATAAATATAAACACGCTTCTTTTTCTACTTATGTTAAGACTAAAAAATGAAAAGAAGATTCAAGCTTTTCGTCTTTCTTTCCACCTCGTTTTAAGCCGGATTGTAGATAAGTTTAGATTATAAAAAAAGCAAAAACCATTAAGCTTTGTCTCTTAATTTTTTTATTTCGTTTTAGTCGCTTGACGTCATATTACCGGTTTAATCTGATTTTACCATATTTAGTTCCTTAGCTGCTTTACTATGAATTTAAGGTTATAACTACATTATAATAGACGGATTACCAATTATCACGTTGATGACTGAAAGCTCGGTGAGGTGTGGGTACTTAGTTCATCTTGCAATGGATGCACTCTGACAACTTCAATTGGGATACAGTCGTGAGGTTGCGTCTATATTATCCATACAAACCCTGTTCCGTGCTTCGGAAGGCACGTGAACTCATTGGTCCCAGCGACTATTTACTAAGTACATAGATTTTTTACATAAACCTTTTTCCCTTCCATTTGGAAGATCACATCACAGTGGCTCGCTTTTGCTTCAGTAAAAACCGGACCTGTCAATCATGTCAAATTAGGTAAGCGAAGTCCGAACGAAACCCGGACTTAGATTTTCGGGAGAGAAGTCCAAAGATTTTCTAAAAAGATGTTTGAGTAGGTCCTATCTCCATAAGACACCATAGTTCCGCCACCGCAGTTGCGCAACAAAATATGTGCAGTTGTAAACGCTATCTTATCGACAGTGACGGTGGTAAAAATAATATGATTGACATAAAGTGACTAACTCCACATATTCCGATCTCTGTCACTTACGCAACTCATACACCAGGGGGATTTAAAGGCCACATTGAAGCAATTCCCCTAAAACAAGCAACATTGCTATTTGACTTTTGTTGCAAACAATATTTGTTTTTAGATGAATTGGATCCGTGTGGCCTTCCAAGACCCCGAGCATGCTTTGGACGCTGTATAAGCGCGACGCGACGCGACACGAGATAAAATAAGGTCCTTGGTACACGCGACTACCAGGACATCCGGGATTTTTCAAGATGTCGCATTCCAAAGGAAATATCTTATTATTGTATATTGCTTATAGGAATGCCAAGAGAAAAAAACAGATAAGTACGTATTTTCGTAAGAAATGAGAAAATTGATAGTTTACATCATTTGTGTGACGCACTTATCATATTCAAGTCGCGAGCAAGTCGATGCGTAAACGAGTAACCTTAACTCGTCTGTCAGAAATCAGAATCATTCATACGTAATTATCATGGATAAACTTGTTGAAGGTCAATGTAACATTTTTACAGTTGAGGTTGAGGTTGAGGAGAAGAAATGACAAGAAACTGCAACAGCAACACATTTGTCAGATTTGTCAACTCGCGCTTTGACATTTACTCGGTCTACTTGCGCAGTTAGCGTGCGCAGTTAAGTCTACTGGTGTCAACGGCATACATTCTGTAGGTGGCGCGACCGTGGTGTCGTGAAAATGTGTCTCAGTGTCTTCTTCTCTCGTGTGGGTTGTGTGGTGAACTACCATCCTCATCAACCCTGGTGTCAGGGTTACTATTGAGCCGCCAAAGGCCCCTGACATGACTCATGTAACGACTACATACTTACATCAGTAAATAGTAAACGGGACCAACGGCTTAACGTGGTTTCCGAAGCACGGATCGTCTTACTTTTGGACAATCAGGAATGGAAACAGATAAGAAAATTGCATCGACGCCAAATAGGGATTAATAAGGAAAGAAAGATAATGGTGATGATACTGATTGCAACAACTCAAGCACCTTCGTGCTTCGTCCTTGTGTATAAGGGTGGGCAGAGCCACTAAGTCAACTTACAGCCACACTTGATGAAGTGCGTAGACAGCGTCGGAACATAAGACGAAATACCAGCATATATCGCCCATCTTCCGTTCAGTATTCATAATAGTCGATCATGTTAAAAATGACACAAATAATACGATATTTCTAGAATGATACGCAGCTATACGCATTCTATTTCCTCGATTGACTGAAAAATCAATCGTCGCGACAACAGACGCTTCAGGACCCCGATACCGACCCCGCCGGCGCGGTCGATGCTTTCCCTCTTTTCGCGCTTGTCGCTTTCGAAGAACCACTGGGGTTATAACCTTGTTTGTTGCTCAATTAAACCTTGTGGTGTTCATTGAGCTTTAACTGAGCATTAATTTAAAATTAATGTGAATTTGAAATTCCTTATAGAAGATATCGAACTTTAAACAAACCAGCATATTTTTTTACTTAAGTACTTACTTAACTTGTGTACGTAGGTTTACCTCTGGCCGAAAAACTAATATGAGAAGACGGCAACAACATAAGTAAAGAATACATGCGATAATATTAATCTATCAGTCGGTTACCTTTTCACGCCTAAATCTCTGGACCAGTTTGGATGAAATTGGGTTATTATTTATTTTTATCTATTTAAATCAAACATGGCTCATAAAAATATAAATATCTTAACCTAATAAATAGACAGCACGCTTGTGACGAACATCGGGTACACTACTGAAGCTTTTTTTTTTGACGTGACTTATTGTAGATTTGCCGCAGATGGCATTAACTACTTGGCCGGACAAACGGGAAGCGCTGAAGGCTCTCACCCGGTACAACGTTTAAGACAACAGGCCTGAGGGTGCCCAGTTGGGCGCGAACCTCGGCTCAGGGCGTCGTCTGAGAGGAAAAATATTTGAAAGAATTAATCGACCCTAGTGGGTCAATAGCGATAAGCGCTGAATATGGGAAATCGGCGACCACGCCGGCGCCGGCGGGGTCGGTATCGCGGTCCTGAAGTGTTTGGTGTCGCGAGCTGATTGGCTGCCTTTATGGCTAGAGTAATCGGGTCGTCGGGATCGTATATGTGAACTGGGCACCCTCAGGCCTGTTGTCTTAAACGTTGTACTGGGTGAGAGCCTTCAGCGCTCCCCATTTGTCCGGCCAAGTAGTTAATGCCATCTGCGGCAAATCTACAATAAGTCACGTCAAAAAAAATATACTTAACAATGAATGCAATTAATAATAATTAATAAGTTCAGACAATTTTCAAGTCAAGTGTAAAGCCTATTAATTTATATTGTGAAACTTCATTGTATTTTTTTGTTTGTGATTTGTGTGGTTAATAAATATTAGCTGATGATTTTAAGATCTTAATTCATAGTACTACCTACCAAAGTAATGACGGTTAAATTAGGTATTGTAATTGGCAACCTTCAAACGTCACACACGCAATTGCACGTGTACGATAACGTCAATGTGTAAATGTAGTGTTTGTGTAAAACGACGTTGTTTTACGAAGTGTCCGGGATGTGACCGAAGTCTACGTGGATAACACCGCGAGAAGAAGAAAGAAGTTAGTATTTTGGACATTTTTATAATCTCGACCAAAACATTTTCGTTTTCCATAGCCTATTTTGTGTCCCACCCATTCCAATCACGTCAACACCCCAAAAAACCCGTAGGTAAGTACTCAACTATGTTATTTAATACCTCCAGTAAGTACGTAACAAAAATTAAAACAAGATATAATTCTCATAATTCAGAATTCAGTTGTTATAATTAAAATTATCACTGATTATGAATAATTAACAGATTAACTTACTGACATTCGCAAGCGGCAGGATTAACCGAAATAATGAAAACAAATTTATTTAATACTACTTTTTTATTTATTTGATGGCTTTTACAATTCATATATTATACTTATTTCAGGAACAATATCGACTTTTTTATAACATTCATTGATCCGTAAGCAAAATAATTCACTAACTACACTGGCCTGCAAAACTAAGTAGTACTACACTTTTGAAATCGTATTATATCCATACTAATATTATAAATAGGAAAGTGTATGTGTCTGACTGTTTGTTTGTCCATCTTTCATGGCAATACGGAGCGACGAATTGACGTGATTCTTCAAGTGGATAAATTGAAGGAATAGTATTATATTATTATAATATACGTATTATGATATTTAACACGTTGAACGCCACACAAAAACGCTGGTTGTTTCATTCAAGCAATGGGGGACACGGGTGAGCCAAACTTTACTGATGGGTCAGCGGGGGTCACCCGTGAACCAAAAGAGGGTTTTGATTTAAACACGATTTACCGGCCACAATGCAGTGATTTCACGTCAAACTGCTAGAAGACAGTTAGATGAATGAGTATTCTCTCTTGGCCCACCTGTGGGCCGTGTGGCATTGAACGTGTTAAAATAAAAAGAAACGTTTTCCAGACAATTTTATCGGCTTTCTTTGTAACTTATATATAAAATTAAACTCTTTTTCGAGTCCTTATTATTTCGAAAGCTTAACTTGTGTACTTAAAAAGCTGTTATAGGGCGACGTCAAGCCACTCGCCTTAAAGAGACTCGCCGTAGCGGGAATCGTCGTTCAGGGAGTCGCTGTCAACGCAATAATTCATATTTTTTAAATTCGTGATACTTTATTTATTTACTTAGCTATTTATTTCTTTAGTGTGTAATGAATGTTCCGTGCGTTGCTAATGAAAACAAATGAAATACAGTCCCGAGTCACACAACCTTTTAATCAAGAACATACAAGTGACTTTCGGATCCGGGAAATTCCGGGAAAACAATAACAAAACCCACATACTTACAGGATAATAAAACAACCTTATTTATTGACTGATTTTTTATTTGAAAAATAATATCTTATCTTACCTTATTAAAGGGAAAATATAGCCTTAAACAAACCGCAGCTTACGACGTCACATTATCCTGAAAATCGGTACCGATGAGATATAAACATACGCAACTAATTGCTGCTTTCTCCATCAGAGGCTGTTACTCCTTCATCAACTGTCTACCGGGTCAGAGTCATCAGTGCTATGTTTGTCCGGCCAAGTAGTGTTTACTAAGGAAATCGTGGCTTAATATCGCATCATGTAAAAAAACTCATGACGGAATAATATAATATGGTGGACAATGTCGGAGTAGCAGAAATTGGAATGAATTTTAAAGCACACACAGACATTTCAATTTCATTTCTTTGTATAGAGCACACATCCAAAGTTCCATGCTGATTGAGATCCATTTAGTGAGGACATCAAATTCAAAATACCTTTATTCAATAGGTAACATAGTTACACTTTGAATCGTCAATTTTGACATAACGAACGTCTCATCCGCCTAACACTACTGCAGCTTCTCACAACCTTTATAGCCTGGGAAAAGAAGCTGCAAGAAAAACCTTCCTCCTCCGTCACCATATGATTATTCCAACCTGCATAACTGTTTTTCTAATTTTGTTTTTTTTTTTAAATTTGTATTTATATTGTGTTTGGCATCCTTTCATAATAAATAATTAATTTCTTTCTCTAATCGCTATCGGAGTGATCAGAGCCGTTTGGTGTCGAAAGGTAGATAGGTTTTATGATGACGGGTTTCACAGCTTCCCAGCCCGTTGTCCAAGTCCCTAGATAGTCAAATAACAATAAAAAATTACATGACAACATGACGTAATCTTTAGTCGACTTCTGCAACATGTCCAGCTGAAGGCACTATCAACTCCCTGAGCCTAGAGAAAGAAAAATCATAGGAAGTATAGATACAGTTTTTATTAATTTATGCAGAAACTACAGCCAGAATCTATTTACTACATCAAGCGTTAGCTCTGTTAAACAACAAGCAAGGTTTGCGATAAGAATGTAGAAATAAAATAGGCACGATGTGCATACTGTGCAGTTTATCGGTCGCATAACTTCAGCATAGTTAGAATCTTTGTTAGTCCCACACACAATGACATGCAACTATATAAAAATGCTATTTTCTGAAAAAAATAAATGATTTTTTGCAGTTTTTCCTTAAACGAAAGTTATTTTCATATTCCTGAATATTTTCCTCTCGCAGCCTTCGGAATTGCGTTGACCCCTTTGGAGGGGAATATAAAAAGTATTTTTGAGAGGAAGTTTTTAGAACGGGGTTTTGTTTATGAGGAGTTGTGTAAATTGAACTAGAAAAGAACATGACTGCCCTTTTAAAATTAGAATTTGATTTTGCATTTCTTGATAACTGTTATCGAATGAGCCAGGTCTCAAGGTGGTATCCGATTGCTTCCTACACAAAACGGTCCAGGATTAGGTGACCCATCGTGGTAGTCGCGTAAGATATGTCACGGTCCGCTCTCCTACTATAAAGCAGCCACTCGCCGTAAAGAGACGCGCCGTGGCGGGAATCGACGTCCGGGGAGTCGCTGCCAACGCCATAATTCGAGTCAACATACTTTTATAATTTTGCTTGTTTGTTAGAATAGAATAGAATAGAATAGAATAGAATAGAATAGAATAGAATAGAATAGAATAGAATAGAATAGAATAGAATAGAATAGAATAGAATAGAATAGAATAGAATAGAATAGAATAGAATAGAATAGAATAGAATAGAATAGAATAGAATAGAATAGAATAGAATAGAATAGAATAGAATAGAATAGAATAGAATAGAATAGAATAGAATAGAATAGAATAGAATAGAATAGAATAGAATAGAATAGAATAGAATAGAATAGAATAGAATAGAATAGAATAGAATAGAATAGAATAGAATAGAATAGAATAGAATAGAATAGAATAGAATAGAATAGAATAGAATAGAATAGAATAGAATAGAATAGAATAGAATAGAATAGAATAGAATAGAATAGAATAGAATAGAATAGAATAGAATAGAATAGAATAGAATAGAATAGAATAGAATAGAATAGAATAGAATAGAATAGAATAGAATAGAATAGAATAGAATAGAATAGAATATAATAGAATAGAATAGAATAGAATAGAATAGAATAGAATAGAATAGAATAGAATAGAATAGAATAGAATAGAATAGAATAGAATAGAATAGAATAGAATAGAATAGAATAGAATAGAATAGAATAGAATAGAATAGAATAGAATAGATTACTTCATCTCCCTTTTCAATCATTATTTTCATCTTCTAAGCCGTCCTCTCTGTCTTCGCTTGCCTCTCACTTCGAGGTCGCAGGTCGAATCCAGCACAGGCCTAAACCAATGATCGTCGAATTTGTTTCCGAATTCATGTTTGGATCGTAAATGATTATCACGTGCTCAGCGGTGAAAGAAAACATCGTGAGGAAACCCACATTCCCGAGAAAACTCCGTTTCGAAGCTATGTGACCTAACCTGTATTGGGCTGGTTTTCCCTTCGCGGGTTGGAATGTCAGACAAGCAGTCGCTTCTGTAAAAAACCGGACCTGTCAAATCTTCAGGTTAGGCAAGCGGACCCTGTGAAAAACGAGATATAATGCTAGGGAGATAACGCTAATGATTATCATCTTCCAAGCACATAGTCATCTTTGTTAATACATCGTATATATTATTTGCGATAGGGTATTTCTCGTGAAATATACTCTACACCCCTTTCGATCGATGAGGGGAGGTTTTTGCGCAATCATCTCTTTAGCAATTATTCATCGTTTTAGCCTGTAATAATATACTACTGACAGCATTACTCAAATATTTTTGGTCCTCCATAAAAAAACCGGTCAAGTGTGAGTCCGACTTGCGGTCCGAGGATTCCTAAGCGAGGCTCTAACTTTGCCGTTGAAAAACTGTTGTCTCCATAAATCGACATAGGTCGCGACTTTAACGACTGCAAATAAGTTTGTAATCGAAAAAAAGAAAAACAAATTAACGACTGTGTGGATTTTTACCTTACTTGAGCTGTAAGACTTTCCTTTCCGATTGACGATTCTAGATCTATGGGATTTAGGTACCCCATATGTTTTGATTCCCCTAAGAAATATTCGAAAATAAGGCTAATTTATGAATTACGTTGACTTAGAAGCTCGATTTTTTTACAGCTTCAAAAGATCAAACATAAGAAGTATTAGATGTTAATTTTAACTTGATACCTGCACGCGTTCCCGAGAAAAAGGGTATTGACAGACATACGGACAGACAACAAATTGATCCTATAAGGGTTCCTTTTTCCTTTTGAAGTGTGGAACCCTAAAAACATAATCATGATTATAAACGACGCTGCTGATCCAGAAGTAAAGAGTAAGCTGACATGTGTTTTATAAATGTATGGATTACTTTACCTTTTTTTACCGTCTGAAAAATAGCGTATGAAAGCAGGCACAAAGACGAAATACCATATCTAACGTAAACTTTTCTTTCAACTTCTTTTCCAATTACTCTACTATTCCCTAAAGACATCTAATTGCTAAAGATTTACCACGTTAATCCAATTGCGAATCAATTCCAGCGCTACCCGCCTCTTGATCTAATCGAAAATTGGAAGCATGCCTGCGTTTGTTCCTGCCTGGACATTTATACGTTCCCTATCATTGTTGTCTGGGGGCTGTGCACCAAGCTTATGAGTTCAAAGGGTACATGTAGATGTATTTGGAGATGTTGAGCGGCTAAACAAGAATGCAGGAGGGCAGCGCCGCAGCGCGGCGGCGTGGCCGCCGGCGGAACTAGCGCCCCACCGAAGCCCGCCGCCATCGCCTCGCCACGCAGTCTTCCCGCGTCCGCACGTGCGTCTAGCGTGCCCCCACATCCCACACCTAATAAAAACCTTTCCGAACAAACTTCAATAAAACACAAAGTGATACAAACACTCGATTCCATTGTGCATAATTTGTGACCCGCGGACGTGACAATCTGTACCCGCCGCTGTGACATGACTCAAGTGCTCTATCAATTAAAGTTGTAATTGTATTTTTTTTACTTCCACGATAGATTAATTAGATCTTACATGGAACCGGAACGCATCTAATTAATGTATGGAATTTATTAAAGCTACTACGGACTTTTGGAAGATATTTATGGAACATTTCTAAGTCAACATTTAAATGGTACGTAACATTTACTTGTATGTAATGTTAGCCGGGTATAACTTTATATAACTTTAAAGTTATGAAGAGTTACAAAAATATTTATTTTTCTTCATAACACATTAATTTGATTGAAATGTAAACACATTTTAAATATAATGTATTGATTCTTATATGTAAATTGAAGTTATACCTACTCAACCACTGATTAGCGATTGGGATTCATGTAATTGTATGTATATATTCACATTCCTTTTAGTTACTATAGCATGTTTATTTACTATTTAAAATGTACTCATAATATTTTATTACTTCTGTTACTATTCGACCTAAATAGTTACGTTAAAATTAACAGTAAAGTTTTTAAAAGTAGGTATGTTGTTGGTATTTAAGATTTCCATAAAAATGTGCCTACCATGTTATGTCAATAGTAATAAAATATTTATTTATCTAAATGTTTATTTAGCTAGATATAGAAGCAGCTATATCACAATTCAAATGCTGATAAAATACCGTTATCTTCTACAAACTGGAGCGAGATATTGATATAGAGATAAAATATTTATTTTTTAATTATGAAACTATCAAAAATTCCTCTCCATATATTATAGAAACTGTACCTACCTATATTTGAAATACATTATTAGCCTACTTACTATCTAAAACAGAATAGTTAAGTAACTATGCACTTTCTCTACGGCTATTGTTGTGAAGGTCCACGTAAAATTTTCAAAGGTGAAAAAAGGAAAACAACATATAAAAATCACTTACGGTCTACTTATATTGAATATGTAGCGTAGATAGCTATGGTTTTTATTCGTACTATTTGACCTAATAGCACATCCCATTGTCGAACAATAGGACAGTTGGAGCTAATAAATATGGAATATATCATCATAAAACATAAAGAGGAATAGTTTGAGTTATGGAAAAGAGATAAGGTTTTTACTGCCTTGATGCATATCAACAACTACTTACTTAAAATAAAACTCAGAAAGATATACAAAAAGAGTTGCCCTAAAAACAAGATCGTTGAACCGTAAAGAAACCTTATGAAGTTTTAAGTATGTCGTACATCGTACTCCAAACACCAGTCAGGTACTTTTCATGATACGTCGAGGAAAAAACGAACGAACAAAGAATGTAATTTGTGCTGCCTATAGATCGGTTTTTTTTTTTACATTAGCATCCAAAATTGAAAGTTTAGTAACTAAAAGGTTTTAAAACGGCAGCAAGGGATAGATGTATTCATGTCCTGACACTATATAGGCCTTCGTGATGCTGTGGTTGACTTATGATGTTGGGCTCACTATCCGAAGGTTCCGGGTTCGAGTCCCGGTGAGGATATATCACAAAAATGACTTTGTGATGCCTAGTTTGGTTAGGACATTGCAAGCTGATCACCCAATTGTCCGAAAGGGTCCAAGAAGGACCTACTTACTGATGTAAGTGCGTATTCATTAAGTACATGAACATATCAGAGAAAGACTACTCAATAGTAACCCTGACGCCAGGGTTGCGGAGGTTGTTCATCCACCTCACAGCCGACGATAGAAGAATACTATAGAGTCCACGAAGGAAAATAATACCAATAAATATCCGCAAGTAGTGAATCTTGGGACACCATTGAGAATTTTAATAGTAGGTACTTTTAATAGCACTCTTTAGCCCTAAATGTCTCCTGCTTTTCGACTCCACATATATAGTACCTAATCACCGTTCAACTACGTTACAAGTACAAGTTATAATAACGTATTGACTATTTTCTTATAAGTAAATAGATTAATTAAAGGCAAATAGCGATGCTTACAAATAAGCTTATAAAACACTTCCAAAGAATAAACACAATGATCTCTACCGGTTTATAAAAAATGTATCAAAAAACGATCCACCTGCGCCCTTTTATTTGTATTGAATACGATTCTCCCTCACAAATAGTAAGCACAAGTTACGACGTTGCGTTCCAATTGTAATAACATCAATTGATTTAAAGTTATTTTAGTGGGAGGAACGGAACGGGGTCACTGACCGGCAATTATGTCCTAGAGACTACACAACTACATAATAATGGAGCATCGCAGCCATGCTTCCTCGACATTTGAATCTTTGCTGTATTATGTTCCTCTACTAAGTACTTTAAATTGTAGTGATGTTTTTCGCGAAATATTAACGTACTTACTTACATTTTTAATGCATCTTTCCATTCAGTAATCAAAATATGAAATGGAACAAACATTTCTTTAAACCAACCTGGGTTAACCACTCACCCTCATGTTTTAAAAACGTTTCGTTCTATTTTTGAATTACGGTCTCGAAATAAATTAAGTACAGAGATTCCGGAAGTATTTTTTGGTACTGACCATCAATGTAGACAACGTTTTGAATTGAAATTTCTAAAATTATTTAGGCAAATAGATACTGTATTAACTTACCTACTTTTTAAAACTTTCTACTTTCCACGCTCTAAAAACATGTTCATATCGTATCGTATCGTGGATGCCGCGATATAATTGACAATTACTCAGATTTATTACATGTCTTATCATTTTCTTTTAGTTCCTTAAAATAAATCTCATTTGTTTAACTGAGTAATACAAAGTAGTTAGAAACACTGCAGTAATGGGGTTATAAATAAAATAAATGGACATTATGAGTAACTGCTGAGACTGACGAATATTAATATTTTATTTATATTAACGGCGAGCAGGTTACAAAATCGAATAGCACAGAAAGCAATTATCGGCGTGTCCTTTCACTTACTCGTTGATAGTGTGTGTTAGTGTACAATGGGCCTGTAGAAATATATCTTTGGTATCGATGCAGTGGGAAATGGACCGTATCGGGTTAGAGGTAGGTTGTTATTGAGTTGCGTTGGTGGTGGTAGTTGAGTGGTGGTGTATAGTCAGCCTATGGGACGCAGCCGGTGCTGCCTGAACCGGTCCGAGAGGAATGAGTCCGCCTCGTGGCTCAAGGTACTATTACAATGTTGATCAATCCCATTTTGGAACAAAGATTTAAAACTTTTCAAGCTCGAAGGACACTGTCGTTTGTCATAGAGATTTTATTTCTTTTTAGAGATTTTTTTTTTCGTTTCCTATAATGTTAATTGGTTATCTTATGTACCTTTACGCTAACGAATGTAATGAAAAGAATATAATCTAATTTTACAAAATTTTGAGCATTTAATAGAGAAAATAACATGAAAAAATATTCATGATTCAAGAATTATGATAGCGTCCAGTAACAGCACCGTTTTTTTTTATAACGTCATTAAATTTTCAAATTAGGAAATCAAAATCGACCTTATCGGTTCTGTTAAAATGATTGCAATTTCATATCATTGATGTATAATTATGTTACTATAGTAACATTTTCATATATAAAACTGTAAATAAGTACTTACTGAAAACGCGTTCGGCGCGGAAGAATTTTCTGCGTTCAGTTTTAACAATCAATGAAATTTGTAGTGTAAAGCTAGAGCTCTACCATTTAAACTTACCATTTTTACTTAATACAAAAAAACAAATAAGATGATTTAATCAGATATTTTTGTATAATACACACATTGTTTTTTTTGTTTTTGACGTGACTTATTGTAGATTTGCCGCAGATGGCATTAACTACTCGGACAAATGGAAAGCGCTGAAGGCTCTCACCCGGTACAACGTTTAAGACAACAGGCCTGAGGGTGCCCAGTTGGGCGCGAACCTCAGCTCAGGGCGTCGTCTCAGAGAAAAAACATTTGAAAGAATTAATCGACCTTAGTAGGTCGATAGCCCACTAGGCGCTCTTATATATACAATAATTACATACTTATTGAAATATAAAATGAATACAACATTTAATACATACTTTTTCTATAGACTCCATTTCAATGAGAAACTTCCTATTCATAGTGTTCAGAAGTAGAAATAACGTAAATACTTATTTTGATAGTTTTATTAGTTGTTTGTAAATAGAGATAACATTCAATTATCACATCCTTAATGTTATCTTTAGCTCTCTTAGTAAACTAAAAACACATCCGTAATCGTATAGGTAGGTACTTAAAGATAATTTCGAAATCAACTGTTTTAACGTTAACCAGGGTTCGATTTCTAATATAAAAATTTAAATAATTATTTAAGTAATGTACTTACTTATTTACATTATTGCAAATAATATTTAATGAAAAATGGCAATTATATCGCTTAAAGTTATTTCGTTCAGCAACCACAACGTTCTAGTTTTTCGTAAGTATCCACTACAGGTATTTTTTTTTTTTCGTTCGTTAAATGGAGCTAAACATACTACATTAATAGATATATACAGGGTGTAAGTGATACCGTAACGAAGGCTGAGGAGTGATTCAGCCCACAATTGTGAGTTGATATTAAGTGATATTTTCCGTGGCAAAAGTATGGAACTGGAAATAGTTAAAAAAGAGAGGAAATTCCACTTGACATCAACTCAGAATCATGGTCTGTATCATTCCCCTCAGTATTCGTTACGGTGTCACTAACACCCATATGTACTTGTATGTACTTGTATGTGTTGTACTTCTACGGGGTGTAAGTGACATCGTAACGAATACTGAAGGGATGATTCAGCTCATTATTGTGATACTTATCATCATCACAGTTGTATATATTCAAATAAATATATACAAATATGATGTCCTATTTGATATAGGTTTACCAGCTCTGAACCAGTGTGCGTGTATGAAGCGATTGATGAATATGGAGGAAGCAACACAAGTGATCAAAGCAAATGGAATTCTATAGTCTCTGCTTACCCCGGTGGGAAATAGGCGTGAGTTTATGTATGTATGTATGCTACTCCACAGCTCCACTAACCCGTAGTGGAGCAAAGTAATAAAAGAAACCCGTCGATCGCTAGAAACCCATTATATTTATTTATGTTAATTTTACATACATACATACATACATAAACTCACGCCCGTAATCCCTAATGGGGTGGGCAGAGCCACAAGTAATCAAAGACAACTTGCAGCCACTGTTGATACGATGTCGATGTTAATTTTAATTCTAGAAATACCCGTATAATTACGTCAAAATACATCCTATTTCTATATGTAAGTACTTATAAAGAAAACTATCTTGAAAATCAATATCAAACAGATCTTAACGGAACAAATAAAATTTAACATTAAGGATAACCTAGTTCATGGTTGACTTGACATTTGAAACAGTGTACCATCTAACAGATAAGGCTAAGAGAAAGCATTAGTAAGATATGGTTGCGACCTAGATTTTCCAGGGCGGTGGTTTATATCTATTACGTATTCAGAACAAAGTTTATTTAATGCCTAACAATAATTTACGATATTTCTCATTACGTTTATTAAATTGTTTCTTCGCCACATAGAAAATTTATGAACATTAATCCAATATTAAACTTCCACCTTAACTGTTAAAATGTTCCCGAGTGAAACTGATACCTATATCGAATCGATTCAAAACTTATAAAATGAATAAAACCACCCATTGTCAGTTTGGATACAAAACACTTTTTTATGTTTTTTAACCCTTAAAATCGAATGAAGAGCCAATAAAAAAGCTAATATTGTACAGACAATAAAACCCGAATGGAAGAACATTGGATTTGAACGTTTCTCGTCGGCCATAAAACATGAATTGTAATAAATAGTGGCACAAAAGCAAATGCTTCGAGACAGAAATGCCAGGGCCCGCTCTCTATGCCATTCAATATCGCAATCTTAAGAAATACTAACTGGATCGAGAATTGGCGCACCGAACTGCAATAACGCGAAATAAATACTATTTTTATTACTTTTATCTGGCACGAATTTATAGAGTTAGTTTTTGAAATTGTTCCATTTTAAACATGCGAATAAAATGTTACGTAGAGGTTCACATACAGCTGAACATTTTCTAAAATGCGATTGGTTATTGAAATACGTACCTATTTATTGCCACGCACACGTATGCTTGATATACTTACGCTTAAAATTATTTTAACCGACTACGGCAACGCCGAAAGTATGAGTTATTTATTGTACTTAATTTAAATTTAAGAACTTATACTTAATGTAAGTAGTTCTTGTATAATAAGTATTCCATGTAAAAATACGAAGCGGTAATAATTATTGAAGCAGCTGAATTCCATTGTATTTTTGATCTTATTAATTCCAAAACATGATTTCCTTTAAATACGAGATTTTTTAAATGAAATCTCGCAAAATATATTCGTTGATTTTTTTTTCATGTTAAGTGAATAAACATAGATGGCAGATTACCGAAAACACCTGTTGGAAAGAGGCACTGAAATTTGGTTGCCATGCCTCGTTCACTATACAACACATGGACATGTTTGTCTAATTGAAAACCGTATAATATATGCCGTCACAACTCGTGTACAAATCCGCGGTTATTTTTTTTTAAACTCCCACTACACACACTGAAATTATACTGTTCAAAATGGTTAGGTAAAACATAAATAAAATTGAAGACTCCTTTCATACTTTGCCGGATTACGACATCTGCGGATTGTCAAATTGCACATATATTTCATCTCTGACCATGAAGTTTCATGTTTAATTTTGAAGATATGACGACAAGTCTTTATCTCGCGCGTCAGTTATAAAATTAAAAATTCCTTGAAATTACCGATAAGCACACAGACCAACAAGAATAGCGATTTCATTACAATATAATTGACTAGGGCAAGTTTCAGGACAGATAAATTGAGTTTCCATCGAACTAACTTGCGTTTAGAATAATAATTTACCCTGTTCAAGTAAGATGTAATCAACAATTTGCTCAAACCGGAGGGGATTTTATATTGTATAAAATAAAAAGTATAATAAAATTGATGTTAACTATCATGTCGGGAAGTTAACGAGGCCGTTGAGTACATCGATCGTCGGATAAAGGAATTACTTGTGATCGGTGAAATTGTTCCCGGCATGCCAGGAAACATCTCCGTCGTAATAAAATCAATATCGCAGCAAATTAAACGTTTACCAGAAAGTGATCTCACAACGCGATTATGTTTATAGCTAGTTTTAATAAAGCTAATACTAGGTTTCTTAGTCGATACTTAGTTGGGCCCGCCGCGGCATGTCTACCCGAGTGCCTACTTCGACGATAATTTTATCGATCCGAGATACCTCCGCGTTTTATACACACATTGAATATTAATTCGACATCAAAATTATTATTAAATACAATGTAAGTACTTATTACTATATATTAATAGGTATATAATTATGAATATGTATAAAATTTTCACATTCACGTAATATTACTGTTTTTTACGAATAAGCAGCTATTTATATCTATCGCAATATATTAATTAAAGAATGATTATTGGTGACTTAACAACAATGAAACGTTCACGTACACCTATGACATTTGGCACACGTGATCAGAAACCCACATAGACTAATATATTATTATACAATATTACATACATACCGGATAAATAACCTCTTTCTTTTTTGAAGGCAGTTAAAAATCGAGTCGCCGGTGCTAATGCCATTTCAAAGCCTTTTATAGATACCTAGTTGTAGTCTTGGTGCACTTTTACAGAAATGATTTTATTAGGATACATTTACGTCAAAATTGACTAAGAATTAGAATCGATATTTGTAGTTCAGGGCACAAATGCCCAAGGGAACCCAACCGTAGATAAATGTTCGAGGAGGCTACGAAGTTAAGGGCGGTCTCTGCCACATACTTATTTGTTGCTTTATACTTGTATTCCTATTTACAATTACTAGTGTTTGTAGAAATAACATAAACAGCCTATATACGTCTCACTGCTGGGCACAGGCCTCCCCTCAATCAACCAGAGGGGGTATGGAACATACTCCACCACGCTGCTCCACTACGGGTTGGCGAAGGTGTTTTTATTGCTAATACCCGGGATCAAAGTCTTAACGTGCCTTCCGAAACACGAAACCATCTTACTTTTTCGGACAATCAGGTGATTCAAACCTGTAAAATCCTTACCAAACAAAGGACAGTCTTACAAAGTGATTTCGACAGTGTCCCATCGAAAATCGCACCCGGACCTCCAGATCGTGAGCCTAACGCTCTAACCACTAGACCACGAAGGCAGTGATAAATAAAATAAAATGGTTTTCGAATTCATGTTTGGATCACAAATGATTTGTCACGTGCTCAGCGGTGAGGGAAAACACCATGAGGAAACCCACATTCCCGAGAAATGCATTTTCGGAGGTATATGACCTAACCTGTATTGGGCTGGTTTTCCCTTCGCGGGTTGGAAGGTCAAACAGGCAGTCGCTTCTGTAAAAAACCGAACCTGTCAAATCTTCAGGTTAGGTAAGCGGACTCTATGAAAAACGGGATTGGTATGGTGGGTCCGCAATGATGATTATCAATAACGTAAAAACATTCTCGTTGCAGTGAGTAGACTTCCCAGGTGTCCCAAATTTTGTCGAGATAATTTAGCAAAACTATTCAAAGGTTCTACATAATTAAAATTGTATTATTTTTCTTTGTTACAGCGACCCGAAAACCTGGAATCGCCGCTGTCAGCAGTTCGCGACACCAAGGGCAGTGTGTACGCTATGAACGATCAGGTTGGTATCAATTTTTTACATACATAGGTACTTGAGGGATATTGAAATAAAACGGGATATTTTAAATATCTTTACTCCTTCTTTTTTAATTAATTTTAACAAAACAAAAAAAAACTTCTTCCCTTATCCTCTAACCCTAACCGACATCCCACCATAGACTCCCTTTCTTACTTTTTAAAACTGCCTTACGTCCCATTCATTAACCATCCTCCATTCATACCATAAACAATCAAATTCACATTTATTATCCTTCCATAGTATTCCCAATTTGCTATATACATAGTTAAGATCACACCTATTTCCCGTTGGGGTAGGCAGAGACCAAGGGATTCGTTACTACGGTCCTGACACATCACTTTCGCCTCTTCCACTCTCATCAAAGACCTCATGCGTGCTCGCTGGTTTGGAGTACTATTAACCTGTCTTTACAACATCTTGGATGTGATCGTGGTATGCACGCTTAGGTCTTCGTCTTCTAACCCTACCCTTACACCAGTATCATTCATAACATAACATAACAAATACTTTATTGCACATACAGGAAAAAACAAAAGAGAAATAGAAAGAGTACAATAGGCGGCATTATTGCTAAGTAGCAATCTATTCCAGGCAACCTTTAAGTATTCATTCTCATCTCTCATAAGTATTCATTCATTCTCTCTACTTGTGCGAACCATCGGAGCATCCCTGTTTCGAGGCTCATTACAACATTTTCTGCCAATACAATTTTTCTTCTAATTTATTTTTAATAGAGTAGAGCACCATGAAAAATTACGTCTGCGTCACACACACACACACACACACACACACACACACACTCGTATACACTTCGAGCGAATATTATACCTCGTTTTATTTTGTCTCAGTTTCATAATAGTCTTCAAGTCTACCTTCTGAATGAGAGCCCTCAGTCCCCAATTGTCCGGCCAAGTAGCTAAACTAATAATACTATCCGAATGTACAATTAAAAATCAAAGCTATTTATTGCTCACCACATAGAGAACAGGCTCAAATAGTAATAGATGCGCACAATCAACTTTTTTTTGACGTCACTTATTGTAGATTTGCCGCAGATGGCATTAACTACTTGGCCGGACAAATAGGAAGCGCTGAGGGCTCTCACCCGGGATGTATAATCATCGAGATCGTAAAGTAGTTCAGAGGGCGATGTGATGAGGTGAATTTTGAGTCTCTAGTAAAAGCGTTTATTATATTATGTTTATGATGATTCTTATTTATATCCGCTTTTTATAACTCTACTTCTTCGATTGCATACTTATACGTCAGACATTGAGGAGCTCGGTGGCGCAGCGGTTAACGCGCTCGGTCGAGCTCCTCCGTGCTTCGGAAGGCAAGTTAAGCCGTTGGTCCCGGCTGCATTAGCAGTCGTTAATAACCACCAATCCGCACTGGGCCCGCGTGGTGGTTTAAGGCCCGATCTCCCTATCCATCCATAGGGCAGGCCCGTGCCCCAGCGTGGGGACGTTAATGGGCTGGTGATGATGGTGATGATGATGACGTCAGACATAAATAATAATATGTCGTAGAAGTTTGCGAAATAACCTGACAATGGTGCTGATTCAATTACACACCATCTAAGTTTATTTTAAGTTATACCTGTCATTTTCTTATCCACCGAAAAGGAAAGGGATGGGTAGGTAATCGACAGGCATAAAATTTATGAAATAAACGTCAATTTTGTGCAGAAATTTAAACAACCGTCCCAAAATTGTATATTTTCCAATAACCCGACAGAATTACGTTGACAGCTCACGGCAAACAGGTTGCATATCAGCGAGATGGCTATTTTATTCGCCCGGGTTATTCATTCATTTTAAAATTATCCTTTTCGGCGGATAGGAAAATGATGGGAATAACTTAAAATATATTTAAGAGGTGTCTGCAGGAATCGGGGCCATTCACAACCTAATTTATACGTACCACAAATACAAAAAAGGTATTTAATTTTGTCTAGTGACCATCCTACCCCAAAATCTATCTATTTCGATAATAAAAGTAAAACTGAAAAAAATATCTGTAAAGTTAATGAAATCAATATGAATTCAATAGCGGCCTCGTATGGCGCGCCAGTAACATTCCTCTGACAAACCACGCATAACGCGAGTATTTTTATGGATAATTTGTTCTACGAAATGTACTTACACAGTATTTTTTATTTAATATCTTGATTTGATAGCCACCGCGGCGTGACTTATGTTGGAAACAACTCATTTTCATACAATAATTAAATTAGGTAGGTATTCAATTATCATCAATCCATTGATTCTCTTCGTATTATGATTACGACAAAAGGGAGGCTATCCTGTATATGTTTGAGCTAATCTCGAGAACTACTGGATAGATTTGCATATTGGTTCACTGCTATAATGAGGGTCTCTCCAGGCTACGTTCCCCAAATACAATACAGATGGCGCTGTCCAGATTTGACGTGATAATTACCTTTTATTTATTATTTTCTCATTACTCGGGTACATAATATCCTGTATACCACCTAAAACTGTGACTTGCAATAAATTATTATTATTAATTATTCAAAAATACAATATAATGGCAGAAAGCATTTTTTTGGCGAACGTCGCCTGGAACATCCACTATTATATAAACAGCCTATATTATACGTCCCACTGCTGGGCACAGGGCTCCCCTCAATCAACCGAAGGGAGGGGGGATCGACTATTATAGGATAAAAATTGTACCCAGGTCTAAATCTGACAAAAAAACTATTATTAATAATATCATCAATGTACATAATATTAGTACATTTGCATAATGTTGGAGACCAATCCATATTTGACCAATACGTCTAAATAGCAACTGTTTGATTTTGCACTTTGGAGTGGAATTATCCGTCGCAAAAGTATGGAACAGAAAATAATTTAAAAAATACTAAAATTTTCATAAATTTTCCGACAGGTAAATCCAGTTGATATCAACTCAGAATCATGGTCTGAACAACCCCTTCAGTATTTGTTTCGGTGTCAACACCCATACGTACTTGTATGGTTACCTGTATATACTTGTACGGGGTGTAAGTGTCACCGTAACGAATACTGAGAGGGATGATTCTGCTCATTATTCTGAATTATTAAATGGAATTTTCCATTGCAATATCAAATATTATTCTTCTACACCAGATCACACCCCGGACGCTTCATACAAACAACCTCGTTTTACACAGACAGTACTCACTGACGTTTTGTACACGCGCATCTATGTGTGTGTGACGTCTGACACCATACGACTCAAGTCTAAACTATGCTCGAAAGGGGGTGAGGTAAACCTTAACTCAGACGCTGGTGCGAAACGGAGAGTTGCCATTCTATACGTAGTATTATTCCTTATTCTATGACCAGTCTCCAGCTCCGGGTGGAATGTAAGACATACAAATTAACATTTAAATGTAGCTTTATTGAGACAAATCGTAAAAATAATAAACATTAATTATCTCCTAGTTATGTGCGTTTAGACAATAAACGTTCCACCACCCAACCCGTAAGCGTTTAATACAATAGCGCAAATAACAATGGTATAATTACGACGAAAGCTTTTTATTACATCGACATTGTATAGTAGACTTCTTGTACAGTGATATTCTCTCATACAGACTTTCTTGTATTTGCAACTAATCGTAACAAATACGATTTTCATAAAAAGAGGTTATGGTAATGTCGTATTTCTTGAGCTCTTGTTACTAATATACTAATGAATTTTCACTTAATTATACATTACTGAAAATTCGTCGCACATCATAATTCTTGAAAACCTACCTACCTACTTGAATATTCAATAACTTAAATAATAATAATAATAAATTTACGTCCGTAATCATTACAGGGCAGCCATAATTAGAAGAACATTTTCGCCCTTCGGTATTCGTATCTAAATAGAATATGATGGTCCAATGTCTATCATCATTTTTATGTTATTTTTATTTTTCATATTTCATACAAGGACGACCAATGGCATCGAATAACGGTGGGGAAATATCACAAAAATCATTTTTTGAACCCTAGGTGGTCAGGTTACAGGCTGATCATCCGATTATACTATTTAAAGTAAGATGATCCGTGTTGCGGAGGGCACATTAAGTAGTCGGTCCCGAAAACGATTTACTTACTTAAGTTAGTATGTAGTTATTACATGAGCCACGTCAGGGGCCTATGGCGGCTGAATAATAACCCTGACACCAGGGTTTATATTGTTAGTCATCCACCTCACAACCCACACGACAGATAAAGAAGAATGACAAGCTATACCAACCATACATCTTGACTGTTATAAACGTGAATAATGTGTATTGTTCCAGACGTTTCATACTCCATCATTTGGCGACGAAGAGTTCGACATCCCGATGATCCACGGGCAGCATGCGGCTAGCGCCGGAGTCCAGAACTCGCACATGCAGTATACACAACTACACCACTCCGCACCACAGGTGAGCTGCCAATTCAGGGTGTTAGTGATCGTAACGAATACTGAGGGGGATGATTCAGACCATGATTCTAAGTTTATATCAAGTGGAATTTTCCGTCGCAAAATTCCCGATTTTTTTTTATACTTTTTAAATTATTTTCAATTCTATACTTTTGTGATGGAGTATTCCACTCGATATTAACTCAGAAAGAAGAGAGAAGAAGGTTGGAGTTAAGATATAGGTACTTGATGCACACAGTGCCTGGAAAGAGGGATACGCTTATGTGTACCTATCTGTGGGTGAATTTCAGACGACCGGACGTCACCACCTATCTATCATTTCTGTCACCTCAATAATAAAGGTCAGCAGGATATTTGCAAAAAGACAAAATATTCTAGGATATATTTGCGGTAACAAAAATGATCGGAGCTCTAAGCCACTGAATTCGAATTCATATTTGGATCACAAATAATGGATATCACGTGATTTCGAAGATTGGTGCCCGGTTATTTATTTACTTATTTTCATTTGCTTCTATGCTGTTCTGGGAGCAAATAAAAAACATAGAAAACGTTCAGCTGCTTGTCTTCCCGGGCATGTCGTAAAAACCGACAGAGGGATTGTGTCCTCTAACATGATGGACTAATGTTATGGGCGATAGGCTGATCCCTTATCACCATAAGGTTCATCATGTCCAGCTTACGACATCGTATCAACAGTGGCTGCAAGTTGTCTTTGATTACTTGTGGCTCAACCCACCCCATTAGGGATTACGGGCGTGAGTTTATGTATGTATTTTTAATTCATTTATTGGTTTACTCACAGTCATATTACACAGTATTTTCTTAGGGTAACATCAACTGTATATAAAGCTAAGTGTAAAGACTAATTACAAGTAAACGGCATGCAAAATAACAAAGACAAGGTTAAAAAGTAGGTAGGTAGGGTTAATGGCAATAGGCTCGCCTATTACGTGGGACTGACAAGGAGTGGATGACTGTACTAACTACACACCCAGCCTACCCCTTCGAGGATACAGGCGTGATTCTATGTTATGTTTATGTTTACTTTCGGTGCTTTTTTGAATTTCACTTTACCCAGTTTATCCCACTTTACCCGATTCTGTGTAAAGCAATACTCAATCAGTAAGTAGGTAGTAGAATCCCTACTAAGAACAAACTAGCACTTTCCATCTGTACCTAGCAATCATCATCATCATCAGCCCATTAACGTCCCCACTGCCGGGGCACGGGCCTTCCCTATGGATGGATAGGGAGATCGGGCCTTAAACTATCACGCGGGCCCAGTGCAGATTGATGGTTATTAACGACTGCTAATGCAGCCGGGACCAACGGCTGGAGGAGCTCGAGATGAAAACTTTTTTTTTGTGGTCACCCATCCTATGACCGGCCTTTGCGAAAGTTGCTTTACTTCAACAATCGCAGACCGAGCGCGTTAACCGCTGCGCCACCGAGCTCCTTCTATACCTACCTGTACCTAGCAATACCTACTGTTATTCCAAACTTTTCCCAACTTGCGGCCTTCCTCAGTAAACTCTAGTAATCAAATTACGTAACCGGTCTCATATTTTCGCGAACTTTTTAGTACCTACTCGTAATTACAACATTTTTTTTCTCAATTCATTTTTTGAGCGGACAATTAGGAAACGCTTACACTTACACCCCGTACAAATACGTACAGGTAGCCAAACAAGTACGTATGGGTGTTAGTGACACCATAACAAATACCGAGGGGGATGATTCAGACCATGATTCTGAATAGATATCAAGTGGAATCTCCTGTCGGAAAATTTGTGAAAATGTTAGTGTTTTTTTTTTAATTAACTATATTCAGTTCCATACTTCTACGACGGAAAATTCCACTTGATATCAACTCAGAATCATGGTCTGAATCATCCCTCAAAGTTTTCTTTACATTGTCACTGACACTCTGTATATGATTATGTTTAATTTCCAACTCTGGATCGAAACAACAACAATTATAATGTTTGCGCGTAATAGGGTTTACGAGTGATCACGTTGATGTATTTTGTATGAAACATTTATTTTATGAAACAATTCTTGTTTCATATTTGTCTATCGATTTTATTTGTGGCTTACTCCTGTTTTATTACTTCTCGGTAGGTTGTTATTTAAATAGTAAGTAACCCATATTTTTTACCAAATTTAAACTCCTATGTAAAATAGATGGAAGTAAGGAATTATAGTTTTACGCGAGTCCTTAGCTCATAATTTGCTGTAGGTCTGATTACCCCAATCGGAAATATAGTCGTGAGCTTATATTACTTTAAGTTTTACCTACTTCCTCGAAGAATCCAATTCTGTTGTACGATGTACTAATATAATCAAAAAAGTTGCACAATCCGGAGTTACGTAGAGTTCACGATATCTGTCCTACTTTTTAGATTGCTTTTATTGAAATCAAATTGCCTATCAATCAATTGATTCCATCTATCAATGTACCACTGGGTAAAGGTCGACCTCAAATCATAGTCCTTTAGAACTATCTTAAAATAACTTGGTTGGTATTTCTTCATCTTTCTATTTCTTGATTACTAGGACTAAGGTGCACCGTCTCGCATCCAAGGTTTTTTATAGTTGATTCCTGGTAGTGTAGTGGTTGCCTGAAAGAAATTGCTCCAGAGCAATAAGGCCGCCCATCTCTACTGTTGCTAAACGTTTTATAAATGTTTTGTTTGTGTTCAATTAATCTTACCTACATAAATTATTTGATTAAGTACAGGCATGATTATGTGTGTAGATTGGATATAATATAAATGTTTCTAAATTATTACGTGGCTCGATCTGGGGGTTAAATAGGCCACACCGAAGCAATTTATCTAAAAAAGCAATATTGCAATTTGACATTTGCGCATATAAAAGTAAGTGCGCAATGCAAACAAATGTCAAATAGCAATATTGCTATTTTAGATGAATTGCTTTGATGTGGCCTTTTCAAACCCTCCAGACCACGAGTCGAAACCGAAATACGCTCGACCCCGCTACGGTGTATTACGTATGTGCAGTCAGTTACATTTTGTCCACGTCTGTTCCTGAATATGAATAAGTTGACCCGTTATCCATAACCTTGTTAGACGGATAACATTATATGGATGCTATTTTTAGTATGACTACTTACCTGTACATACACGTTACAAGTGGCTGAATGTATGTTTCAATTGAGGTTTCAATAAATTCTTCATAAACGTTACGCTAAATGTCATATCATGCCATATGTCACATAAACGTCAAGAATGTGTGTAATTACTTTTTTTTCTTTATTTTTTCTTTCACTTCTGTTGTTTCTCTTCTCAGAAAAGATCATTTCGTTCTATTTTTAATCATTTGTTTATATGTTAATTAATTAATTTTTTATTAAATACTATTATTAAGTTAGGAAATAGTTATATTAAAAAATAACCAAAAATATGTGTTCTTTTCTGTTTTGTTAAAAAGTGAGACAATTATCCTCAATGCTCATTGTTAGGTAGCAATGGCTACTTTGTACACGTATGTAATTGGGAAATTCAATGAATTTTGAATGTTATTTGAATAAAGAATGTGAATTTAAAGGAAATGTTTTTGTTGTAGGTGGGTATGATGAACCCGGCACAAGACGGTCTGGCACCGCCGGGGGGAGCGCCCTCTTATCAACAACCTCTTTACTTACAAGAGCCTCATCCTCCTGTCACCTCTCATAGGTATGTTACTACAATATTATACCAGATATTTTGCAAGTTTACTCACATACAAATGTCTTAAAATCTACATTTTCAAACAGATGTCAGACATATTGAAAAACTATTGTTTGCCTTCTATACTTTCAATAAGAGTATATAATTTGTTTCCAGTACGGCAGCAGCCCCCGCAGGGAACTACATGATCCAGCAACAGCCTGGAGGCCAACAACGCCTGCTGATGATGCAACCTGCGCAAGTCATGAGTGGTCCACCTACTCCCAGCACACCAACCCAACCATCGGGTCCCGTCTACGGATCACCACAGAGAGCTTCCCCCCCTGGGACCACAAGTGATGACTCTGATGACAGTGTACCTTCACATCACTCACAGGTATACTATAATTATCACATTATACATTAACTTGAAGTAATTAGTTTTAATGTATCATAGATAAATTAGTCATACCTACCTCTAAGATTATAATTTTATAACCTTGTATTGTAGCAATTACTAAACATTTAGTTTTCTTTCCTACTAGTTAACATAGTTTCCAGCTTAGCTTATTAAATATTATTATACATGTCCTGCCTTGCCATTTATCTACCTAAACAGCTAATAATAAGCAAAATGTGGGAACAAAATTGTGTGAATACCATTCACATTGTAAAATGTTCAGTAGTAACCTTGAAGACACATAATTTTAAGCTTTGAATTCACTACACATTCACTATTTATGATAATTTTAAATGAACTTTACTTATAATTTCTACTGGGAAGACAGAGTTATTTGTTTAATTGATTTACATTATTGTTTAACATACAGTCATGAGCAATATAATGTACCCACTTTAGGACTCTGTTGCACTAACATATTTGACATTTAGTGAGACTTACAGTTCAATTTGTCAAAAAAGTTAATGTGACATGGTACCAAAGTGTATACATATTAATGCTTGTGACCATACAAAAATTGTTTATTGGAATATCTGTGTGAAAGTATGTGTCAGATTGCCAACACATCACTAAAACATCATATTCTATCGCTTCATGTTAACAGCACATCATAATCGTATTAGCCACAACATATTGATTAAATTATAATTTGGGATGATAAGCAGGGTAAACTATTAAATATGTATTTTAGTCTGAAATTGTTCAATCAACAATATTCAATCAACCTATTATAATCTATGCCATGTCATATTTTCAAGTTACCAATCCTTAGAACATTAATTAAACTGCCTAGTGTGTTTTATTACAGGTTTTAGTTAATTAATATTGACACCTTGGTTTTTCTTCCATGAACATGTGTTAAATTAAATATAGTTCATTGGCATATGTCTCTTTCCATATGAATAAAATTATTGTTTCATTGAATCATATAACATAGTAAAATCTAATGAATTGGTTGTTTGTTGGTAGTTGCCTGGTGATGCGGAAAGCCTTCTGCCTATCCATTATTGCTCAGCGAGCCGGCAGCAACAAACTACGCTTCATCAGGTATAGGCAAATTTTATCGCTTCATAATCATATATACTTGTCACATGCTCTTTTAGTGCCAATGAACTATATTCATAATTGCCCTAAAATCGAGATGGCTTATCGACATGGCTATTTTCAGATGGGTGTAGGAAATATGGCAGTTAAGAGGTCTTCCCCTGAACCGATGGACAATGGTATGAATCGTGGACAAATGCAGAAAAAACCTAAAGTGCAGAAAAAGAAGAAGAAAAGAGATCCTAATGAACCACAAAAGTATGTATAAGTTTATAAACCTTCTGGATTTAAGCTATTTGTTAAAAAATATCAATAATAACATAATTCTATTTTTGTAGACCTGTATCGGCGTATGCACTGTTCTTCCGAGATACACAAGCAGCGATTAAAGGACAGAATCCTAATGCTAGTTTTGGCGAAGTGTCCAAAATTGTTGCGTCAATGTGGGATGGATTAGATTCTGAACACAAAAGCGTGAGTTAAACATGAACATACTTTTTCATAATTTAAGGAAGACAATTAAAAAAGATAAGTATACAACTCTGCATTCTCTTCTCTGCACTATTATTTGAATAATTTTATTTCTTTCTTGTCACAGGTGTACAAACAAAAGACAGAAGTGGCCAAGAAAGAATACTTGAAAGCACTGGCAGCTTACAGAGCCAGTTTAGTATCTAAGGTAAAAATTTCAGCTTTATTAAATTTGTTTTTTTTACCCATCTTAAAAAGGAACTTTATCATGAATTATCAACTCGACTCATATGTAAAATTGTTGGAATTGTACAATAATCGTATATTCTATTAGCTTCTAAACGCGCGTGCCAATTTTCGCAGGTGTAAGTGTAAGTTTGTCCACACATTTCACAGAAACTCCAAATCGTATTGCAATATATTTTTTTATTGTATTAAAGAATCGTCCAACTTACTAAATAATGCAAGTTTCAACAGAATCGGCTCAATAGTTTTAAAGAGGTAAAAAAACATTATGGAATATTAACTAAGATCTTGATGTCTTTGTATGAAGGAAGCCCATATCAGTGTTCGATAACATGAAGCTGTTAGAGCTCATTTAGTAATATAGCTACCATTAGTAATAGTTCAGAATTTAGATTCCAACATAGGTAGTATTCAAAAATTACTTTTTATTTTGAAGTTGGTCTAGTTTTTTTAAATGAAAAAAGAATTTATTATCAATCTACTAAACAAATAGGACAAGTTTTACGATACGACCAATGTAACTGATAGAAACGCATATCAGACTTCTTTTCTTTATTTACTATTTTCTACATTGTATGCCATGCAGTAACTAAAGAATTTTCGTAGCGCCACCTGTCGTGTAATTGTGATATCTTTGTTCTGGTCGATTTTCAACAGAGGGCACCACTACCGAAAGTTCCCGACCAATAAGGAGGAAGCTTTGTTGCGTTATGCGTTATTGATTGACAATTTGACATTTGAATGAAAGTTCATGCTTGTGTCGAACTAACTTGTTTATTGCCATTTTCTGTTAGGTTCTTTGAGTTAATTGAAATTGTCAGTTATTTTACTTTCGTTTCAATACGTAAACTGCAGAAAACGTGTAGAGGAAAAGATCTTCAGTCACACGGGTGAGCTTAAAAGCTTCGAAGTTTTATAACCTAAAAGCTCCGGTTAAGTTTATTTATAGACAAGTTGCGGTGAATTCTTTAGTTTAAATGTTCTGTTTGTATTACAAAGTAATGTTTTACAGTGAAACTGGTTTATTGAAAGCTTTTATTTATTGGTTGTGTTGTTTTAGGGAGGGGAACAAGAGAATCAAGCAATGTATAATCATACCAATAGTGCCAAGCCAACTTATGGCAATTATTATCAAGGACAGCCGTATGGGAATGGACACTCGCCTCAGGGCTACATGCCGAATGCTGCGCCCCAGGGCTACACGCCTCAGGGCTATCCCGGTGGTCAACCACAAGCTTCCTATCCAGGTCAACCTACACAGGGATACCCACCTAACCCTCAACAATCACCTCAGAGCTACCAGGGTGCTATGCCTCACAATCCACAGACATACCAAGTAAGTTTATGTACTTTTAACACTAGCGTTTCATTTGCATACTATTTGTTATTGTATTTTTTTTTATATAATGTAATATAAACTCAAGGCTATATTTAGAATCAAAACAATGGTTGAGGCAACTGTTTTGGTGAAAACTACACTTACTGTTACTGGGGTTTGAGGCGGTGCTCCCCATTTGAGAAACAAGCTGGTGGAGAAGCCATAAGGTTTTTCTCAGTACTAATACACATATTCTTTCCCCACAGGGTATGCCTGCACAGTCACCACAGGGATATCAAGTGAACCCAGCGGCTTCACCTCAGGGATGTCAGCCTAACCTAGCACAGTCTCCGAGAAGTTACCAGGCTGCACAGTCGCCTCCCAACTACCCTCCCAACTCCGGACTGTCACCCCCTGGCTACAGACAAGTACAATCCCAGTCTCCACCTATGGGCTCTGTACATGCTATGCAGTATCACCAACAAGTAAATAGTGTTTTGAATTGTTATTTACTGGCAATTTATGGAAAAATAAATTTTATGAAAGAAGTAATTGAATGTTAAAGAAGACAAGTTTAAGTTCTATTCAAACACAAGTTTAAGCACTGCACCATCACTTTGCCATCTACCCAATTACCTGGTTTATTTCACATACTTATAAACATATTGGAATAAGATATTTTCTCTTGAAAATGCCAGTTTTGAAAAGAAGTTTTATGTTAATAACTTACAATCTTTTTGTCAGCAGCAAATTCAACAACAACAGCAGCAGCAGATTCAACAGACACATCAACAGATGCAGCAGGCACACCAAGTTCAGCAGTACCAGCAACAGCATCAGCAGCAGACACAGCAGCAACAGCAGCAGCAGCAACAACAACATTTGCAGCAGCAACAGCCTCAGCAACAACATCAACCTCAACAGCAGCACCAGCCTCAACAGCAGCACCAACAACATCAGCAAAATCAGCAGCAGCAGCAACAACAACATCAGCAGCATCAACAGAACCAGCAACAACAACAGTTGCCTCAGCAACAGCAACCACCACAACAGCCACAGCAAAACCAAGCTTTGAAAAGTGAACAGCATTCACCTAACAGCAACGGAAGTGCTGGGATGCCTCAGCAGTCTCCAGATGTAAGAATTTGGTCATGATCATAAGAAACAATATTCCTGATATCACATGCAGTTAGATTATTAGTCCTAGGCGTGCTGCCTTCTGCTTGACCTGGACTTTTGCTGTAGATGTAAATTATAGATAATTTTTAATTTAAATACCATACCAACTGATACTAGACATACTTTTTATATATTACATGTCACAATGACTAAATATCTCTTTATCTCTGCAGCAAAATGAAAATAGAAGCACTCCATCGTGCATTCGCCAGGGGTGCACGAATCCTGCCATTGCAAACAGTGAATGGGAGGATGAATACTGCTCCAACGAATGTGTAGTTAGTCACTGCAGGTGAGAAATGACACATAGTCATATTATGCAAATTCTTATATGTATTTTTCATGGAGATTTGTGACTCAATGACTTGAGAAAAAATTAACTTGTTCACTGTTACAATACCTTTGCGTAGCCGAATTTCAAAATGCAGTCAAGTTTCAATTTAGTGCCTAAACATTCCGTTTCCAAGTTGAAGTTAGCAAAGCAACAATTTGATGAATGCCAGATACTAAAGCCCTTTTTTTCACTTTTCAGAGATGTATTCAGTTCCTGGGTGGCTTCAAACAACAGCAACCAAATTCAGAACTTTTCAGCAGTAAAATAAATGTAATGTACATATCAAACTTGATATAATTCACTTATTATTAGCGAGTTCGCTATGGATCTATAAATTCATTATATTTAGTGTAATTTCAATGGTTTTGCTATTTATTTCATGTTACAGTTTTGTGAAATATTGCATTTGTTATATTTGATCTTAGAGGGAAAATTACTTCCCAATAATGTGGTTCCAATTGAGCCTATAAGCAATAATTATATTGAATAAGATGATCTTAAAGAAACTGATTTTGTACATATTTTGGAATCGCAAATGTATAAAGACTGTATAGAGGAGAATGTCACTGAAAACTAGAAGTTTTACTTTTATTATAAATGAACAAGCAACATTTAATACAAAAAATGAAGAATATTCAGATTCGAAGTAGATTTGTCAATATTTAAGTGGTAATAAGTAGCTAAATTGGATATTAGCGCAGGTGTTACGTAAAACACTAAAATGAATGAAATCATGAAGCTATTCTATGTATTATTGTTATATAATGAAACCATAACATTACATGGACTATTTAAAAGTTCTCAAAAATGCAAGAGACAAATTATGGTAGAGATTTGTGAGCCAGCTCATAACTGGTTGAATCACGCTTGGAACAAGATTGTGGATTAGTTGATAACAGACCCCAGTTTTCTGCTCAAAGCAGCAGGTTACAGAGACCTATTAAGGTTTCCACAATGCCCTGTCCTGTCTATTAGCAAGTTTCGAGCGAGGGGTACTGTGTTTGTGGCTGTTACGACTAATTATTAAATGAAAAAACTTCGCCTTAAATATTATGAAAATATTATACTAATGTATATAAATGATTAAGTAAATTTTAAGTAAATAGTAAACTCAAATACTGCATGATTGGTTATGCTATATTGTTATTCAATATTTCAGTATTGTTGATTTAAAATCATCGTTTACTTGGTAGCATTTATTAATACGTATAATATAGTCGGTCGCGGGTCGTACACGTGAAAAGTCGACGTTGCGGGGATGGAATTAGCATTGATAGTAGCACTTATTATGTGATAAGCAAGAGTTATGTGTAATTAGTTCAGCTTGGTGATAAATACTACATTTATAACATATTTTTTCATAAGTATCATTATTTAGAATGTACACGCACTGTAAATTTCAAACTGATATACCTACATAGCAATACTTCCTTAGTTCTCTAGGAGTTGTGTTTAGAATAGGATTTAGCTGGACCAAAATTTTCTTTATATTCAAAGCGATGATATTTTAAGAAACAAATATGTTTTATTGTATATTCATTACAATGTAATGTAAATAAAACTTGCAATAATAGAAGTAGCAATAGAGTCTACCTATAGCATAATAATTTTATGTTATTTATTTCGTAGTCTCGTTAGACTATTACTTAGAAGCGAAATTATCTTTATAAAATGTAAAATAAAATTGTATAAAATGTAATTAGAACAATACTTTCATTAAATTTCCTAAACAGTACGCATCGTTATTTAATTTTCTGTATTAATCAACTGTAAACAAACATCCTCAAACACTTCATGCTATGATGCTACTTGTTTGTTCATAATAGTTGGAGAGCCGGCTGCAAAAATGACTTCCTCATCGAGTACTCCAATAGATTATCTTTGGATCACCATTAGTTAACCGACACATCTTCGTTCTTTTGGGATCATGGAAATTAAAGTTTTATAATGGTAACTCACGTTTTAAATGCAGATAGAATTGAATATTTTATTTTATATAAAAATATACAAAGTGGAAAAACGAACTTTAGGCGAATCGACAAAGCTGGACCTTGGAGCAACAAGGACTTCTGTGCAAATCATGTTTTACAGTAATAGATCTAAAGTACCTACTCTATTCCCGTGTTTTTCTATGTGCTGGACAAGCATACTTGCTGAGGTGGCCATAATTCAATATTAGCCCTGGGCTATATTTCCCGAGATCAACATTGAAAATAAGTCCAAAATCAACTCGAAAGGTAACCCACCCTCTAAACACATAACGTTAGCATCATACCAGAATTAGCGATCACGTTCACTTTACGTTTTCATTCATTCATTTGTTTTTTAATGTTGGCAGTACTGACTTTCCTACACGTACACGTCACTTCAGTCATGTCAAAATCTGACTGTCCAGCATCCTTTCCTTGATTGGTGGTTTTTGAAACTTCAGCCAATGAAAAAACGTATAATTAAGTCATAATATTCGTCATTGGTCGGAAATTGAGGTTAAAAACAACGAGCACAAACTTGCGGCAATGGACGTTTGTTAGCCCATGGATGTCTGAATTCCACTAGTTATCAATGTAAAAATAATTGTATTTCAATTGGTTTGTCCCTATCTTGTAAATAACATCGGTGTCCTCTAATTGTGTATTTATAGTAATCAGTAATGTTCTAAAACTAAACACAAACGGAGCATAAAAAATATATTCATTATGATGGACGGAAACGATTTATCGGCTGAACCAAATAGAAAAGGCATTATTTCTCAAGCTTGGAATCGTGTTTCTCAGGTAATTTTTGTACTTATCAATACTTCTATTAACGTTTTACCTACAACGTACTATAATATTTCAATATATGTTAAATATCTTGACGAAATTTGAGTCTATTTTTGCTAACTTTCTTTCAGCTGATTAGTTCTCTTGAGCCTTAGAATTGCCGTAATATCATAATCTAATTATGTCGATACAGGTTAATACTAAACATAAAACGCTTAAAACAACTTTGAACTTAAGTTGCGTGAATTTTGTGATGCACCAAGCCAGAAGAATGTGCATTTAGTAATGACTAAGCTATACCAGAGATAACACTGCTATAATTTATAATATAATTATGATCTATAGATTTACCAAGGCACCCTAGATAGATGGACACCACACATGAAGGGACGATGGGTTGGTTCTGCTGTTCTGATGCTAGCATTCATGCTCCGAATAATCACAAAACAGGTAATGTTCTTACTTTGAAAACTTTTAAAATAAACGGTTTACACCTGTATAATAAATGTTAAATAATACTTTTTTCTTTTTACAGGGCTGGTATATAGTCACATATGCCCTGGGTATATACCATTTAAACTTATTTATTGCATTCCTGACACCCAAGATTGATCCTGCTATGGATTTTGATGGTATGTATCACTTAAATATTGTTTTCATAAATTAAAATCTTAGGAGTTAATATATTATCCTACTGCAGCCCAGTTTTGGAGGCACAATAGTTAAACAATGGGATTTTGATTTGAAGACTTTGGCCATTGTGTATAGTTTCTGTGCATTAGAAATTTCTTAAATTAATTATGCCCTTTGCTTCACTGTCTACCATGTAATACACAAATTTTCTTAAATATTTGTACATTCTAAACTGTTCTTTTAGTCATACAACTAGTTCATTTTGATTTAACTTTGATTGAACTAGTGACAAATAAATAACAACAGTCTAGGGATGGTTTAATTCATTCTTCATACTCTAGTATTCATTCATTCTTCATACACTCTATCATACTTTGGTGGAGGTCCATGTAACCACTAGTAATTAAAAGCCTTACTGTTTCATATTTAATTATTTTTTTGGAAAGCATATTCATTGGTCCCAAGCAACAAGTCTAAACACCTTCACCAACCCACAGTAAAGCAGTGAGGTGGAGTATGCTGTATGCCCTCTCCGGTTCATTGAGAGGAGGCCAGAGTATTTATGCTTTAGTGTATATGCACTTGATTTTGTTTTGATATTACAGGTGAAGATGATAATGGCCCTGCTCTTCCTACTCGGGCCAGTGAAGAGTTCCGGCCCTTTATCCGGAGATTACCGGAGTTCAAGTTCTGGCTCTCTGTCACCAAGAGCACTCTTATAGCATTCTGCTGTACCTTCATTGATGCTTTCAACATCCCAGTATTCTGGCCTATATTAGTCATGTATTTTATAACACTATTTTGTATTACCATGAAGAGACAAATCAAGGTGAGATCATATTACTTCCCTAGCATCTTACCTAACCTGAAGATTTGGCAGGTCTGGTTTTTTACAGAAGCGACTGCCCGTCTGACCTTCCAACCCGTGAAGGGAAAACCAGCCCAAGGGAATGTGGGTTTCCTCACAATGTTTTCCTTCACCGTTGAGCATGTGATAATCATTTCATGATCCAAACAAGAATTCGAAAACAAATTCGACAATCATTGGTTTAGGCCTGTGCTGGTTTAGAACCCGCGACCTCAAAATGAGAGGCAAGCATTCTACCAACTGGGCTACCATGGCGACCATATTTCCAAAACATTACACTGAATATAGCATTTTGTAGTGTGAATTAAAGTGAAGATGAAACATACATGTTCATGTTACAAATCACATACTGCAGGATGTGATAATATGGAGTAGGTACAAGATAACACAAGTGTTTCATAACACTATTCACAAGAGAGAGAGACATCTAGTTAAAAAATAAGTAAAAGTACTGATAAGAATAATAATGTATAATATTAATGTATGTGTATGAATATGTACATTTGCACTTATGTGGGTGTAAATTTAAATATACTTCATTTATCATATTTAATATGTCACTGTGGTCGTGTGTGCTTGTTTCTCAAATGGGGAGCGCCTGTTCGAACCCCAGTACTGGACTTGTCAATGAGTTATTAATGTGTCTCAAATGCAATTTTCACCAACACAGTTGCTTGACAAATATAAACGGCAATACAGCTTGCCACCTATCATGTTAGTCTAAAGTGAAACATACTCAGTTCATCTTACAATGGATGAAGCCCAATTGCGAATATAGTCGTAAACTTAGATACAAGCTACGCTTTTATTAAATTCATATCCTATACATAAAGGTTGCCTGGAAGAGATTGCTTCCTTAGCAATAAGGCCGCCTGTTAGACTACCTAACTGATTGTAATTGTTTATTTTTAATGTTAGTTTTAAGTATAATAGTTTTTGTGTTTGTATTATATTATGTGTTATTATATTATAAAAAGTATGTAGGTGTGGTCAAGTTTTTTTTGTAATTTGTATAATGAATTATCATTATTTTTTTCTTTTTTTTTTCAGCATATGATCAAGTATCGGTATCTACCCTTCACCCACAGCAAGCCAAAGTACAAAACTGTAGATTCTGCAGTCACTGTAAACTGACGTCATACATGTTTCTACCCACAAAGTATGGACAGTCATCATAGTCTAATTAACTTAAAAACCTGTTGTATTCTAAAGTTTCTAGAAATACAGTTTTTATTATAACGTTCTATGGTTTTTAATTTGTTTTTACGTAATAAAATAAACTGTTTAAGTATGGAAAAATGTAAGCTGGATAGTTTATTCTATACTTTATGCTAGGACCCTGTAATCTACGAATTTACTACCCGCGGTGGCGCTGTCAATATTCCTATACGTTTTAACTCTGTGATGACAGCAATTCGTTACTTCATGCTAGACTTAATGTTGGTGCTTTGCTTTGCTGTATAAGCATATTGAGATAAATACTCAATAATCTAATACACAATCGCCAAATGTCTTTTTTCCGTGTTTGCGTCCTTCAAATCTAGAATATTGATTTTGGACATGTAACGCCATCTGTTGACTATCGAGTAGTAACAAACGAGATCATTAATATTCTTTTTCGGTAATTATAAATACTAAGTTTGAAAATATTAATAATTATTATAATCCAATTATAAAGGATGCATCCATTCATAAAATTGCTGCGTCATCATCTAGGGCGCTTATCAGCAGCGGCATCTATAGTCCGAAATGCACAATAAACAGAATAGATGGCGCTAGTCATAATGTGCGCCAAAAATATTAATTCGAAAATCCTGATTTTATAACCAATGTGACGAAACATGAGCTGATGCGCACGATGCTGTTATTATAACTTTTATCGATCCAATACCAATAGGACTTCGTTCTTCGCATCAGTTGTACTTATAGCTATGTCGACCCCATCAGTGAGCACTGGCGTGTATTTATATGTAAATAGGTATGTAACGTTATTTGTGCGAATTTACTAGGCGTCTAGGAAGATTGCATAACAGCGAGGTGTGTAGTTAATTAGCAGGAGATAAAGTATTCTGGCTACACGCATTCGGGATTCCATCCATCACTTTTAGCTAACTAGCTACTGTAAAAGTGATGGATGGAATCAACCACCAACTTGGTAGTTCACGTGACCTACACCTATTAGTACTATTCATACTAATCTTATTTCCTCACATACCTACCTAGTCGTGAGTTTGTTTACGTAGACTCGCTTTATTTCGTCACGTCTCACATGATTTCATTGTAAATAATCACCGGGTCTACGCACACCTGAATAAGAGACCACATCTCTATGTAGGTACCTACCTACCTATTCTAATAATAGGCACATATAACGAATCGTCGAAGTAAAAATCCGCAGCGTTATTTGTTTCGGCGTAAGTTAATCTCATGATGAGACTAATTATTTTTTCAGTAAGAATAAAACATTTAAAGACGTGTACTAATGACTTCTTTTATCTGCAGGAAACCATGCGAAATACACACAAATGACTTCTTTTATCCGCAGTACGCTTAAAATCTGGTAAAAGATTTTTACGAGTAGGAATGATAAATGTAGGTACAGAATTAAATACCTACCTACACATTATTTTCAGAACATTATACCTATAAAGTACAGGATCCCGCTATTCTGTGCATCGGTATTCTAGATGCGAGGTAGTCCTAGCTCGCATCTAGAATACCGATGCACATTCTACTCTTCTAAATAGGTACCTAATATTTACAGAGAGATAATCCGCCCAGAGTTAACGAGGCATTGGCCTAGTTAGCAATGGCGCAGGTATTTGCAAATCGCGTCAAGGAGAAAATCAATTTAGGTAAAGTGAAGTCACTTGTTGACGACGGTCAACGCCTTATTTATAATAATAAGCCTTAGTGCACAAACAGGTACAAAACACAATAACTACACTCAAAATACAAGTTTAGTCGAATATGGGTCATGTCCACGATGTCAACGACCCATTAAAGCCCACTGAACAATGCAGGGACAGTAGGAAATCGTTAGACGAATCTAATTATAGATTATTATTAACACAGAAACGCATGTACAACGAAAATAACTAGGTACGTTTATGAAAATAATAGGTGCAAAGCCATTATTTCCCAGAAATATAAAAGTTAAAAATAGTCGCTAGGTTGCGATAAAAATAATGGCGAGGTACCTATCAGTTCTATGGGTACGCATAGCGACAATATAGGTACCTACCTAATGATAATAATCCCATTGTGGTGGTATGTAGTTAAACGTATCAAAATAAATTATCCTAGTACACATAATATTTTCCTCCTTTCTCAACTTCATGAATGCTATGTCGCAGTAATTTTGTCGCATAATAGGTAATTGTTGGCGTGTGGCAATTTGTTCATTTTTCGTTTACATTTGTAGGTGAAAGGCATGAAAAGCTTTAAAATAATCACCTGCATGATTTTTTAAACAGAAGGATAAGAATCTATCTTAGTTACCCACCTATTCAAATAGGTAGGTAAAGCCCTGAAAGATTGAGGATTTTCTCTCTCAGGACAAAGAAACAAAGATATTTAAGGGTCTTTGTTTATAGATTTAGTTTACTTATAAGATCTGAATTGATTGTTATATTTAGTTCCGAATTTATTTAGCTTTCAAAATAATTCTAGCCGTATTGAACCGAAACCGACATAATAGGTAGATCACTTAGAAACCTGTTGGATAAGTAGGTAGGTAGATAATCACATATTAGTACCTACAATAGATACAAGTTGCTAATCCACACATGAAATTCGCGTACAATTGTTGTACGAGCACAGGTTAATTATTACCTATATTTTAATAGTTCGCCTTTGGCACCGAGTCTTGTTTTATATATTTACCTACTTGTATAAAATAGATCGAGGGCCATGGCGATACTGAATGCTGGCTGTTAGGTATATGTTTGTAATTTGATCTAATATGCAATAAAACATAATTGGTTCAAAATAATTATTTTTAGCAAAAGCGGGAAAGTATTTATTTTCATTCCGTTTTACGTCGTACAGGACAGAGCATGATACTTTCCATTAAACGCGCCAGAAAGACGTAGACGAGATGCGTTTACGTGGCTCACATTTTGCGCATGTAGTCGCATACATCCTCCCTTTGCTGCAGTCATGTACAAAGGCGTGATAAATATTTCCAACAATACAAATTTTTAATTTTGTCTACTTGTCCATATTTTGAGTTGAAAATTGAGCTTAGCAATAACATTTTATCGTAATCTGTGTACTGGCAACCGTACTCGATTTAGCCAGTGTTACTATTTAATGACATTTTCAAAAGTAATAAAACGCGCTCGATATCCCTGTTTATTTTATTGACCACTCGCCAGATGTTTGCGCATTGTTTTCCAGTGCGCAGTGCTACTTCGTAAAATCGGGATTCTGTTTTAGTATTATATCTATTCTGCCATTTTGAAAATAGTGGCGTGTATGGATTAGACAGTGTTTTTTATGTGACAAATATGTCCGGGAGCAATGATAAAGTGTCGACTACGCAGCGTATGATCCAAAGTGTTGCTTTCCCACCCAGCCACAAGCTCACTATCTCGGAGGTGTTCGATGAAAAAAGTGGAAAGCCTCTGCCAGATGTTCTGAAGCAACATTTTATCTTAGAAGGTCGGATCGAAGAAAATGCGGCGTTACGGATCATCCAAGATGGTGCCACCCTCTTACGGTCAGAAAAAACTATGATCGAGATTGATTCACCGGTGACGGTATGCGGGGACGTCCATGGGCAGTTCTATGACTTGATGAAACTGTTCGAGGTGGGAGGCTCTCCCTCGTGCACTAAGTACTTGTTCTTAGGCGATTATGTCGATCGAGGTTATTTCAGTATAGAGTGTGTTCTCTACCTTTGGGCTCTCAAGCTGTGTTTCCCGAAGACGTTATTCTTATTACGCGGCAACCATGAGTGCCGACATTTGACAGAATATTTCACCTTCAAACAAGAATGCAAAATCAAGTATTCTGAGAAAGTGTATGATGCATGTATGGATGCATTTGACTGCTTACCTCTTGCTGCTCTTATGAACCAGCAGTTCCTATGTGTGCATGGCGGTCTGTCACCTGAAATCAACAACCTAGATGATATTCGTAAACTAGATAGATTCAAAGAACCTCCTGCATTTGGCGCTATGTGTGATCTTCTTTGGTCTGACCCTCTTGAGGACTTTGGCAATGAAAAGAATGCAGAACATTTCTCGCACAACTCAGTCAGAGGTTGTTCATACTTCTATAGCTATGCAGCCTGCTGTGACTTCCTTCAAAGAAACAATTTACTTTCCATCATACGTGCTCATGAAGCTCAAGATGCTGGGTACAGGATGTATCGCAAAAGCCAAACCACAGGTTTTCCAAGTCTTATTACCATTTTCTCAGCACCCAACTACTTGGATGTTTACAACAACAAAGCAGCTGTCTTAAAATATGAGAACAATGTGATGAACATCAGACAGTTCAACTGCTCCCCTCACCCGTATTGGCTGCCCAACTTCATGGATGTCTTCACCTGGTCTCTTCCATTTGTAGGTGAGAAAGTGACAGAGATGCTGGTCAATGTCTTAAACATTTGCTCAGATGATGAGCTCATGACCGAGGGAGATGATGCCTTGGAGGAAGCCAATCTCAGGAAAGAAGTTATCCGCAACAAGATCCGTGCCATTGGAAAGATGGCTCATGTGTTCTCTGTGCTCCGTGAGGAAAGTGAATCTGTCTTGCAGTTGAAGGGGCTCACTCCCACTGGGGCACTGCCTCTGGGAGCACTATCTGGTGGCAAGACATCATTGAAGAATGCCCTTCAAGGATTCTCTCCCAATCATAAGATCACCTCATTTGCTGAGGCTAAAGGATTGGATGCAATCAATGAGCGCATGCCACCACGGCGTGACGGTCAGCGCACACCAGATGCCTCACAGGAGAAGAAGCCGCATGTCAACAGCAATGCACACTCGTGAAGTGCTGGTTATATTTTCTCTTCAATCCTTTCTGCATGGTCCACAATTACAGTGGTAGTGAAATATGTGTGAAGGAGACTCAAGCTTTTGGATTGATATTTCACATTTATAATAACTAGGTGGATTTGAAGGGAATTGTCATTATAGATACAAAAATATTTTAAATTTGGATTTAACTTTTTTTCAATAGTTGAAAATTAAAATTTCTCTTAAGATATTACCTCTCGATATTTAAAATATGTCAGATCTGCAGGCAACAAATTTATTTAGTCAATTAATGTAAGGTATGCACATTTATTTATAATGCGCTGCACTGTTTAATTTTTGGTAATGTAATTTTAAATTTTTCATATGAAAAGACATGATATTGTAATGTAAATTTATTCAGATTGTCTACTTATACTCTACATTGTTATCTACACTAGTGAAAATTAGACATGTCTATAATTTTCAAAGCATAATTAGCTGTGATATTAAGCGACGATCAATGTATTATTTAATAGCGATCTGCTAGTGAAGTACAGGCATGTTCATTGGCTAATCATGCATTGAAATATGTAAAGTAAGTGGGAAGTTCTCAGCTTGGGCGTGTCTTTATATTCTATTAAGTAATACAATTAATTATGTACTATAATAGTGTGCAGCACATGGTGTGTTGTTGCCGTGCGTGTGTGCTGTGTAAATATGCCTCGTGCGTACACACACGTTATTGCAGCTTTAACACTTGAGATAAATATTACTCTCTTTAATATCTTTGCTACAAGTTGTACTTAATTGTATTTTATTGTACAAAATATATTAAAATTACTATCTATGAACTATTACTTAAAAATAATTTATATTTGGGTGTATGCTGGCCCCTTGTTGCCTGCATGCAGCTGAACTTGTATGCTGGAACATCACATATTAACATTTCTTAGACCTAATGTTTCGGTATATAAGGTGTAGTGGCTAGTCTAATTGCAGATTTTCTTACAGCTTCTATTCCAAATTTCACTTATATGATAAAATTAGGTTTTATGACCTATGCACTGTTGGAAAATCTCTTTTGGTCTGCCAAATAATCATTAATTGATGCAATAAGTTCATATTGTGAATACTAAAAGTGGCTTACATCATTTTTCAAAGTCAGTACCTACTAAGTATTTTATCTCAATTCAGTGTGTAGTCCTTCATATGTTCTGTACTTTTAAATAAATTTTACCTACCTATGTAAAAACTAACAATATAATATTTAATTTTATTTTGTACTAATCATGGGAAGTGTTGTTTTATCCTTATAAAATATATTAACATTGAGCTCCATAAAATTATGGTTTTAATTAGATCCTGTTCCTATAGAATAATATTCAAATCGAAACTAAAACTAGTTAATTCAAAACCGCTGCTTAATCTAGTTAGCCATACATACTGAATTACTGCCAAATATCTCTGACAAGTTAGCAGTGAATGCTCACATTTACGAAAACAAAACATGATCACGAAGAAACACATGCAACTTTACGAGACCGACGTGAACACGGCCTCGCAACCAACCCTTTCAGGTTAGACAAAGAAATTACTGTTCTCCCCGATAATGCATATACTTTCGGGCTTGTCTAAATAAGTAATAAGGGATTATATGTACTGAGAATTTTATATTTCCCTTATGAATTTAATTCCACAAAAAAACGTACGGAACGCGCTTCCTGCGATTAGGGCATTGGACACTGTTTTATGCAGTATTTACAGTTAATTTACGAAGATCATTTGAAATTTGCCGTATGAATAGGTAATTTTTATACAAAATCCCGCCGCTCAACGCCAGATAACTTGACACCGAACATATGCAGTGAAAATCATGTTCCATTATTTACAGAAAATAATGGAACATGATTTTCACCTCCACGCGGCTCGAATTTAGGTAGGTACTTACTTACCTAAGTATTTACCTAGGTATCTATAAGCACAACGCTGCTGTGATCACGCGTGGTGACTGCCACGGTACCGATAATTCAGTTAGGAGTGCGCTCGACTAGTCCCAAAAATGAGTTAGCGATCTCGAATTAGATCGAAAGATTGATACAATACCTATTTTGCCGACAAACTTACCATGACGCTATATCCTCTTTAATTACATTCAACGGATATATTATAGGGCTCGACGATTCCACCGCTGCTGGTTATATGCCGTCTGACTGACCCCGAGAGAGATGGCGTGACTTCCTTGACGATTTTCGGAAGGACTAAAGCTTATATTTTGTGGTGTTACAGATAACGAAAAGACAATCTCTTAAAAAATAATAGTTTATTTAGTTAAAGAGTGCTTATAGCGCCTATTGTTATAAAGACAAAATTCATAATTTATGACTTATTGAAACTACTTAATTAAAGAACCGACCATGAGTCACGTATGAGAACACTTGTGATACTTAAGATAAAACAAATGTACATGTAGTTTAGTGAAGTACTATACAAATAGTCATGCGCCGACATTAACAAGTGCTTTACTTATTCTTATTCAAATATAACTTCTTACAAACAAAACGAATATTCAAATCATGCAATGGAGGCACAGTATTTTCATTTAAATCCTGAGGAGATGCAGAATAACTATCCTTCATACATTTACGATCATCTGTACAAACACAGGCATTAGAAATCTTAGGTGTGTTCTCATTTATTTTAACTGAATAATGAGACATGGGATCACTTATAGTATTGATGCTATCAATGCTGGTCATCATCATTAAGTTTAAGCTGGGGTAAATTAAGAATGCAAACATTGTGAGTGCTACCAGGCACTGTATGGGCACAGCTGTGGCCCAGTATTTCTGTGGGTAGTAGTAAATGTTGAAATAGTGTAACCAGGAATCTGGTATAAACGCCCAGGCACAGTATAAAGCTAATGCTGTGTTACTGAATAAATACATAAAAAAACCATATAAAGACCTGGCTGGAGTAGGTGCTGGGGTGTGTTCAGGCATAGTGCGATAAATTGACTAATAGCTAAACCTAAAAATACTTTTACAGGGCTAACTATGTTCAAACTGATTTATTGTCTTAACTATTAACAACACATTCTTGAGGACTGAATTGACAGCTACTCTTAACATTTTCAGCTCATCACCAGAAAAGTTTCTGAAACAAAATAGGTAAATATAAGTTATTAATGAGAATATTTAAAAATAAGATATTCACTACTGAGCACAGGCCTTCTTGCTATAAATTTCAATTCTCAAACATACTGCTTTATTGTAGAACAAAGTAAATAAATAACTATTAAATGTTAATGTAGATTAATTTTATTAAAGAACCTCTTATATATGATGGATGACCCACTACTGGGTATAGGTCTTCACTCCATTACTGGTTAATTTCTTGATAGTAAAAAGAAATATTCCTCGTACATGTAATGTTTCCCAAAGTAGCAGGCTACATTTGTTAAGGGATTAAGATAAGCTAGGCACCTACATGCTTAGCTTGCTTGCTAACTAACCTACCTATTTTTAGACTTCGTTTCTATACTTACATATTGTACATGGCAATATGTTTATTGCCATTGAAACAAGAGCATATAAGATACATAGAAGGCAAGACTGCAGATTTAATTATAAACAAAGAATATAATACAGAAACTTCACCAGGTTGATCAGGATATTAGCCCGTGAATTCAAAGAGATGTAGGCACCTAAAACAAACAAAGTTGACTACTAACATGAGAAGATCCAGTCCATTCACAAAGATCTCCCGGCGAACCTTGCTGTTTTTCAGTTCCTTATCTACAGAGAGCACTTCACAGGCCAATGCAGCAGATTCGGGTGAAGAAAATGGAACGCTCAGACACCTGGAAACATTAACATCATATTTATAAAGCGATTAATAAAGATACAAATATTGTAATACATTTTACAATGATTGGGTAAACAATCGAGATTATATGTATTATGTATTACAACAAAAGGATAAATACTGAACTTACACATTTTTCTCTGACTTAAAAGCTACTTTTGCCATTATTGTAAATAATTATGACTGAAATTCAGATAAGGTCGTTGATAAGAACCATGTTTCACAATTTCATATGTAAATAGGGTTGTCACACTGGTATTTTGAATACCCTCCATTTCTTACAAAAAAAAATCATTTACGATATATCATAAAAAATCCCTGTCTTTTGTGAAGTGATGAGAGATAACACACGTTATCAAATTTATTTATTTACACCACACACAAAAAACATCAAAAACTCGGCTAAACGGCCGAAGTCGTCAAGTGTCGCATCGCTAACCACGGAAGCCAGACGAAGAAAAAAAGTATTAGGTCAATGAAAGACTTTCCTGGCTACGTTCCCCAAAGTCTGGAAAGCCTCTTATTAGCAGAAAAAAATGGTGTTGGTGCGTTATCTCCAACAATTTTCACAAATTTTTTCCTCAAAATTGCGAAAATAACCCTCATTCTAGTAACCCTAAATACGCTAAATACAGATAACAAAATATCTGAGCATGGTCTCACACGGGATTACTGGAGTATCCTAGTAACACTAGCAAGTTACTCGATTCCCTGCTAGGGAAAAAAGTCCATAATGCTAATTGATTCAACGATATACTTGTATTACAGGAGTAATACCTACAAGGTTTGAAAAAAAATGGCGATTTCTAGGGCTTTTGTTTTAAATATCATTTCTTTTTTTTATAGCAACACTGGCAGATTTCTAGTCTCCAGTATCCTAGTAATCGCAGACCGCGTGGCGAGACTGGTAATAGGTAACGCAAGTTTCTGGTAGCGTTTTGTGCGAGCTCGTATTGAAATGTGTGGGCCGTGATGCATAGAAAACCGGTTAGTAATTTGAATGGCCCTCAGGAAACTTGGATATCTCCGTGTGAGATCGATCAGCGAAATAACAGCTGGCAATACTACGCGGACAGGAAAAGGATATCGATATTCGTATGAATTTTGGTATGAATTCATAACAAATTCATAACTTCACAATCACAGCCATAACTTTTTACAACCTTTTTCAAAAGAACATGCGAATAAATCAGGATCGAATATTCGTTTGAGTTTACTTCAAGACAGCTAAAGACCACAGCAACTTCTGCTGCAGTCATAATAATAAATTTATTGACAAAAATATCGGTACCTACATAGTTCAGTCATAAAAAAATATAACTGTGGATTCATCATAGAATCCTTATCTTCACAATTTTTCATGCAATAGCCTTGAACCACGCCCACTTGTAACTAATTTGTAACAGATTTTGGATTAGCATACCTATATTAGCATTGTTTCGACATATATACGCCAATTTAAATTGATGTCGATGAAGACAGCTCTACCATAATAGGTTTGTTCTGTTGCAACGCAATATTCGCATAGTCGAATCGAAAGCATCGAATAATGTTGCAGCTATGATATCATCACGGATCAAAATGCGTAGAAACCGCAATGTTTTCCCTGAAGCATTCGAATCTTCGAAACCACCATACTCACTGCAGGTTAGGGGCAATGGCCCTAGCAATACATTTCGGTGGTGCGAGACTTCAAAGTGGCGTCCGTCCGTCCTCAGCCTATGGATGTAAAACAACCGATTTAAAACGTTTTAAACCCCAAATAAACAGTTGAAAATTCGCCTACAACAATAAATTTACTAATTTATTGGTTATAAACCGGCCTTACATCTATACCTCAGCCCCTCAAAATACAATATTTTTCGATTAGGTTACGGCCACCGAAAACCTAAGGTAGACCAGTCTTGGTTAATTTTGGCGCCCCCCTATTTCGGTGCCCGGTGCGGTCACACACCTCGGACCGCCATAGGGCCGCCACTGGTTAGGGGTTACTAGAGTGGTTGGCAAGATGAATGGGCTGCTTTTGTCTACTATGTTGACACACCGCACGGGCACCCGAAGGTTTTACAGTTTTTCCGAAGCACGAAGTGACCCTTTTACGTTGGTATTCAATGTCTGCCTTATGGTTGTCTGGAAAACATCGCTTCAAGCGATAAGGCAGCCATTTTCCATGTACCTAGTTAAGAGTCTTATGTAAATATTTCCTTTTATTTTGTTGTCATAAATTATATTTGTATTGTACTGTGTGATCGTACATTTTTTTTGTCGACGGGACTTATTGTAGATTTGCATCAGATGGCATTTAACTACTTGGCCGGACTGATCGTACACGACTTAGAGAAACGATATATGTTACACGAAATTGGTTACCTTTTGTTGCTTGTTGAATCAATAGGTGCCAAGCAACATTAATTAATTGGTTGCCTACTGTTGACTATGCTCGGTATTTCCCTGCTCGATCGAATCAGAAATGAGGAGATCCGCAGGAGAACTAAAGTCACCGACATAGCTCGAAGAATTGCAAAGCTGAAGTGGCAGTGGGCAGGACACATAGCGAGGAGAACCGATGGCCGATGGGGCGGAAAGGTTCTGGAGTGGCGACCACGTGTCGGACGACGCTCAGTGGGTAGGCCCGCTACAAGGTGGACCGACGATCTGGTGAAGGTCGCGGGAAGCCGCTGGATGCGGGCAGCGCAGGACCGATCGTCGTGGAGATCCTTGGGGGAGGCCTATGCCCAGCAGTGGGCGTCATACGGCTGATGATGATGATGATGATGTTGACTATAATTATGGAGTAAGACATATATATAGTACTTAGATTAGACGACGTCTGATTACCAACTGATTATAATCTCGTCTTCAAGGCTACAGTGAATAGGCATTTGCTAGGTAAGCGTGATCCAGCCTAGACCACATTGTCACTTACCATCAGATGAGATTGTGGTCAAACGCGAGCGTAAATGTATTATTCAAAAAAGAGACGTCTTTGGTGTCACACGCAATGAATTGCACGTAAATCGATGTAGCGGTCCAGCCAGAAGTGTCTTAGTGCTTCTTCTATCGTGTGGGTTGACAGGTGGATGACCAAACTCATCAACCCTGGTGTCAGGGTTATTATTGAGCCGCCAAAGGCCCCTGACATGACTCAAGTAACGACTACTTAAGTTTACACCTGTAAATAGTAACCGGGACCAACGGCTTAACGTGCCATCCGAAGCACGGATCATCTTACTTCTGGACAATCAGGTGATCAGCCTGCAATGTCCTAACCAAACTAGGGATCACAAAGTGATTTGTTCCCACCGGGAATCTTCGGATCGTGAACAGAAGGCTTAACCACTGGACCACGGAGGCTGTTAATTTAGTGCTGAGGACATATCTCCCTTGTTTCTATGATCTTTGAATATAGCATAATATTATTATTGCGTATGTATGGCAGACAAAAATATTTTACCCTGCGTGGATCATATATCCAGCTTAAGCTCCCCTAACCAAATATCTGCCGCATATCCGTCACACAATGCAGCTATGCCATCTGGGAACCGCTGTAGAGGACACTCGTTCACTATGTGAGATATGGTTTGATCCGGGTGACCACATTCACAGCATAATACTATCATGTATTTTGCAATAGCGAGATGATAATATTTTGCTACTCTGATCGGCCATAGTTTTACCACGTAATCAGGTTTTAAAGCCAGTACCGGCACAAGCATTTGGTACCATGTCACATAAATATTTTTTTGACAAATCTAAACTGTATCGCGTTTTCGCACTTTATCCGATACGACTTAAAGATTTTTTTTTGACGTGACTTATTGTAGATTTGCCGCAGATGGCATTAACTACTTGGCCGGACAAATGGGGAACGCTGAACGGTCTCACTCGGTACAACGTTTAAGACAATAGGCCTGAGGGTGCCTAATTGGGCGCGAACTTCGGCTCAGGGCGTTGTCTGGGAGGAAAAATATTTGAAAGAATTAATCGACACTAGTGGGTCGATAGCGATAAGCGCTGATTGAGGGAAATCGTCTTAAAGAATGATGGATAGTAGAAAATTGTTTAGAGATAACGAATGGAGTGCGTAAGGTATCATGTTCGAATCCTCACATAAAATAATGTGGCAACACTAGTTTTAAGTTTTAAATTCGACCACAAGATGGCGATTGTAAAACACTCTTTCCCTTCAACTCTTTGCGTAATCATTCAAAATGTAACTATAAAATATAATCGTATTAAATACAGTCCACTTTTAAGTTTTATGTGCCATTTTATTTAAATTTACTCCAGCTCCGCACAATCATTCAAATAGTTCAACGACCACTTTGGCTCCGGCATTTGACGGACTTGTCAAATAATATATGTTAGTGCGACAGGGTTCTAAAAGGAAGGTACACTCAAAGTTATTTTCACACGTGATTTTACTTTATCAATCATGGTTATAAAAATATAATTAAATCCAAACAAGTAGGTATAATCCACGGAAGGAAGTCCTACTGTCCGGTTATTAACCTCAAGATCATCTTAAAAACATGTCCTTATTAGACCTTAAAAGGCACCTTGCTATTTTGTTTTATAAACTATCCTTTCCGCAACTGAAGCAAAACAACTTTCATTAAAAACATAATCACATACGTACATGTTTATTGAATATACTTAACACTTATAAATAATTACGGCAAGGGTGTATATCAGGAATCAGGAATACGTAGCTGTGGGTCTCTGATTGCTGCGGGCGGGTGTTGATGATTTCTAGCTCTGGCCACCCCAATAGAGATACGAGCATGACTGTGTATGTATGTACGTAGGTATGGAATAATGGGAGTACTCAGTGTAAGTAATTCATATCGTAACATCATCCCCCTAGAATTATCCGGTTTTTCACAGGTTTCACTTACCTAACCTGAAGATTTGACAGGACCGGTTTTTTACAGAAGCGATTGCCTGTCTGACCTTCCAACCAGCCCAATATAGATTAGGTCACATACTTCCGAAAATGCATTTCTCGGAAATGTGGGTTTCCTCACTATGTTGTCCTTCACCGCTGAACAAGTGATAATCATACATTTAGGCCTGTGCTGGATTCGAACCTACGACCTCAAAGAGGCAAGCGCGTTCTATCAACTGGGCTACCACGGCTCTCGTAACGTAAACCAAAAAATATTCACACACGTAATACCTATATCTCGCCAGTGCAACTTAATGAGGCATGCAGGGCTAATTTTGTATTGTTGTCATAAGAAATAGGTGCCTCTATGATTGTGTTCCGCGAGGTCCGCACTTCGCGGATGAAAATCTCTTAATTAAAACACATAATAACGGGTTCTTACCGCGTTTAAATGGGGATATGAGACTCCCGATATTCCCATTCATATCCCCATTTAAACGCGGTAAGAACCCGTTATTATGTGTTTTAATTATGATAATAACCGCGTAAACTTAAAACAATGAAAATCTCTTATTTATATTTAGATACTTAGGTGCTTTTATTAAGATCTGTATCACCTTAAGGGCTTGTATTAAATCAGTTGTGTATCGACCGGAGGTATTTAAAAAAATGGGTAAGAATGAATACTTACTTATACTGAAATTCTTGTTTCTTTCAGACCATATAAGTAAATAGTTAGTGCAAAAATATGACATAATGACCTACTTAATTGCGAAGAATCTCAAGTAGATACTTAGTTAGATGTTGACACTATTACCTATATCAAGAGAATAACAAGTTTTCAGTTTTGACCATAACTCGCGATCTTATAAGGGGCGGTCGTTGCCCAAGGATTTACATTCATTTCACGCGCGTGGGGGACCCGCACCACACTGGCAACATTGTTATTTTGCTCCGCGCTCAGATTGAAGATAGCTCTCCTGGCGAGGAGTGACTTACACTTGATAAATAATTTATTTCTTCCAATCTAATTCAACAGAAAAAACAACTACTTACTTAGTTAAAGGAGATATGGAATCGAAACAAAGTGACCCGTTTAGGCTGTTGATGGTAAGTTACGTTCAAGTTGTAAAGGGAAAGGGAATGGCTACTTAGGAGTTATGATTTATTGACAATTTATTTATGTTCAGGTGTTTATATTGACTGTGCCATTGAGCGCAGTGACAGTGAACCCTACGCTATGTCCTACGAACAAAATCGCGCCACATCGGAGGATAGACCAATATCAACCGCGCACGTTTGGAGCATTCTACGACTTACTAGCGCCTGGACCAGGGCTTGGCAACCAGCCTTACAACCCTAACCTACAGGAGCAGCCACTGAAGGATGAGTTCGATGACTGCGGGGATATAGAGGACTACGATGAAAATGATCTAAGCTCCTGTAAGTAGTTAACTTTGCCAGTAAATCTCTTTTAATTAACATAACAACAATAGCACTGCGCCGGCATCCCCGAAGGGGTAGGCAAAGGTACATAGTATATGTACCCACCCGGGCACAAATCCCCCCGATACCGACCCCGCTGGCCCATTTGTCCGGCCAAGTAGTTGATGCCATCTGCGGCAAATCTACAATAAGTCACGTCAAAAAAAGGGATAAATCCTGGAAACCCCACAGTCAAACATTTTAGTGGTAATCTGTAGCCTAATCGTCAGGTTAGGTTAGCAGACCCTGTGTAAAACGGGATAATGCTAGGGAGATAATGAATCTGTAGCCTAATTACTATAGTTGATAATAACATCTACCTAAGGAACTCAATACCAAGTATGACAACGAGTAATTACTAGTGATTTGTGGCCCTAATCTAAATATATAACAGCATCACGCCTGTGTTCCCGAAGGGTAGGCCTGTTCCCATATAATAGGGAGCGAGCATATTCCCATTAACCGGGCACGAATCTTGGAAACCACGAGCCCCGTCCCACCTAAATATGTATGCATTACTTGTGCATACAACCGTCTACCGTTACTAACCGTAACCGTCGCTTTTTCTCGGGGTTAAGTTCGGGGTAACACGGTTCCTCTTTTCTAATGTACCAATTTTTAGATTCCTACCTTGAAAACTGCGAAGAGTCCCAAATAAAATTTCACCTCCTCTTTGAAGGGGGCAGAATTCCAAAAGAAAAAAATAATCACCATTTTTTTGTTAATCACAAATAGTCCGCATACCAATTTCTAGTTTTCTATTTTGAAAATTACTGAATACTCTATACAAACTTCCACCCTCCATTTTAGGGAAATGGGGGGTTAGAAAGAGACAAAAAATAGCCTATGTCACTGTCCATCACTTCAACTATCTCCACTTGAAAAAATCACGTCAATTCGTCGCTCCGTTTTGCCGTGAAAGTCGGATAAACAAACAGACATACACTTTTATATTTATACTATTAGTATGGATTTGTTTGCTCAGTAAGTACGTAAGTAATTAGTTGTCAACCGGAAACCGATGATAGAGTAGATAATATAGAACACTACAAGGACTTTCGTTCAATGTGAACAATGAACCCAATATTACTTATAGCCTTTGTAAAAAAAGTATTAGGTACCTACCTATGGGTTTACGGAAGTTTTTTATCATACTTATTTTATTTTATATTACTCGTACTGATAACATGGTGAGTGTCTAGACTAGAAAAAACTAAATTAATGTTACATTCCTTACCTAAATATCTTGTAACGATCTTAAAATCGTAATAATTTACAGTGACACCATCGTATCTGAGACGGCAAGGTTATGCGGACAGTAGGTTGTTCTTAGGCCTATTCGGGAGCAATAGACCTTCGCAGCACCCGCAGCGTCCGCAACAACCGCAGTACCCGCAACAACCACAGTACCCGCAACAACCACCGTACCCACAGCAACCACAGTACCCACAAACACCACAGTCCCCTCAGCAACCGCAGCGGCCGCAGCGGCCGTACCCCCCGACCAGACCGCCATATGCATCTGGAGGTTACTTCGGCAACCAACCCTACCGCCCGCCGATACACCATTATCCTTCTGGTTTGTATATGTATTTTGATACTGCGCTTTCCTTTTACCTTTGAAAACTATTGTATTTTCGATAACCGCAGCAGTTTGTATTATTACGCCCAGCGTGACATACCTAACTTGCAACGCACCATAGTCCATTAAAAAGTTTTGTTTTTCACTCGCCCTACTACTACTACTAATACATACATACATACATAAACTCACGCCCGTAATCCCTAATGGGGTGAGCAGAGCCACAAGTAATCAAAGACAACTTGCAGCCACTACTACTAATAAATATTACAAATAAATATTTGTGTCGGATACATACCTTCCACATATCTACATATCTTGTGTAGAATCTGCTTAATCACTCAGTGCTTTCCTTAGAAGTCCGACCAAACATCGATTTAGGTACTTTAGTTAGATACCACTTCTAAAAGGTGCTAGATGAGCTCGCTGTCAATTGGTTAATAATCTTTCATCCCATGCAATAGCGATGGATGAATGAAGAACTGAATATCCTACCTGCTATTCGTCAGTGAAACGAAAACCAGACAGAGACAAGAGAAGATCTTCTTACTTAAAAAAATGCGTAACAAATTCTCTTTTCCCTATATTAATTCTAATATCATTTCCTACAGACGACATCAAACCAGTACATGACGCCGAAAATTTCCCAGAGCCACAGACGACGTATCGGCCCCATATAGTCGGGGGTCCCATAGGACACGTGGTCGGAGTAACCCCTGTCTCAGTGAGGCCCCATAGGCGACCGGACCCAACAACAGAAGCTCCTTACCAGCGCTACACAACACGACCAACACAACAACCTGGTTACCAATACACCACTACACAACAACCCGGTTACCAATACACCACAAGACGACCAAGGCCTAGAAAAATACACAATGGAAACGACAGTATATTTGGTTCATTCTTCGATTTATTATTTAAATGAACATTGTAAATTAAAATACTTAAATTAATATTAATTAATTTAAATAACATTAAAAGTGATAATTTTATTGTTGTATTGCGTTCAACTTGTTAATTTGTTCGATTCGAAGTTCAGTATCGCTACGAGAAGATGCGGTAAGGTATTTTACGTAGGTACCTAAAGTACAAATTGCTTGATATTTTAAACATTTTGTTCCTTGTAATTACTGAAAAATACCGCTGCACGAAACGGAGAGCGTAACGCCGAGGGCTCTTCTCGGTACGGTAGGCCAATCAACCAATACCCATTAAATGTCGCATATTACGATTACGACATGTTTTTCTTTTCACCCGTATTGTCTCAAAAGGTCAGGTTTTGCGAACTTGATTGTGATTTTGTTATTTTAATTAATGTTCGTAGGTAAGTAGGTACTTACAATGATTCTTACGAAATTCCCGACGGGAGTGCGAATGAACATTCAGTAAGATATGAAATTCAAAGCTCAAAAATCACCAGATTGCCTTCACTAAACTACCTATCGCTTGCTGTTTGTTTGAAATCTGCGTAGTTATTTGCATAGTGGTTACAAATCAATGTAAATAATATGTATTAACAGGCCATAATACGTTCTACTCCTGATTACAATCCTCTGGAATATGTAGCGTACTCCTACTTCTTGTACGTACTCCACTTTGATTTAGTAGGTACATTGTGCAGAAAAATTTGCAAAAAAATACAAATCGCAAAAAAATCTGTACCTACTAATATAAGTACTTAAGTAAATAAAGCCTCGTTCCCACTTCGTCCGACGTGTAATCTCGCGAGTATATTATGTCGTTCGATAAATTTAATGTCGCTTAGTGGGAATTATGCTTATAACGTTCACGCGATCTTTAGCGATCAATCCTTTACTTTATAACTAGGTGGTAGGTATCTACGTTTACCTACAACGTTTAATGTCTAACAAAACGGAATTCGAGAACAAGATGAAATCGTGTTTTAACAAATTTAGCATCTGATGCAATACTATAATGTAACATGTGAATCAAAATCTCCCGAAAGGGAAAACGACTGGTAAGTAAGTAGGCAATAATCTTGAAGCAGTTTAATTCAATTAGTTCCCTTATGTAATCTTCTTACGATGTTTTCGTTGCTCTTTTGACCTTCACAGTGCAATAAAAGCTTTTTTGGAAGTTTCGCAAATCTTTTTGAGTAATGCAGTGTCACATAATGCACATTGCATAACAACGCTACTGCATACAGTGTAGATACATTGGGGAAAATCCTGCTACATAGAAGTGTATAAACTTCTACAACAAAAAATAATAGTGGGAAAAGTTATTTTTATATGCGAGTGTTGATTTTAAATCAGGAACTGGTGCAAAAACAATTTCTATTCTGCTGCTCAACATACTTAATATTCGACTCGTAGGACCATAACTATAGGGTTTTCTTATACTTACGTGGTATTATATTTCTTATTCTATGCTTATACTTTGATGATAGAATGATTTAAAAGGTAATTGAAAGTGATATGTGATGGATGATAAAGTCGAAAAAACTTCTTCCATGCGGAGAAGCAAATAAAACAACCAGCTCCGCCGTGTTACAGAAAAGAAAAACCTTGCAAGTATATATGTTTCGTAAGGGGGTTATCATAAAAGTAATAAATGCAATTTTAAATGTTTTTTAAAAGGTTTGTTCATTATTTAAATATTTCGCACGCGTTTTGAAATTCCCGCCCATTAGCTTTGACAAGGACAGACGGAACGACCGCCATATTTAAAAATAAACACTTCTTCGACTTCTTCCGATTCCCGCGCGGATAACGTACATACCTCACATCGAGTATTAGAGAAAAAGCCCAAAACCCTGTGAAAACCTAAATGGCATGCATTCCCGACGACTGTGAGTGTTTGTGAAGTGAAAACAATATTGGATTGTTCATTGGCAAGACAAACTGTATTTTTTTTCCACTGTCGCAACCCTTCTCCATTATATTTCATACATAGTTTTTAATCCGCGGGAACAGATAGAGAAGTATACGTTCATAAAGTTCATAAAGCAACACGGACCTCCACAGACCGTATACTTATACATCTGAATTTAAAAAAGAAGTACTTACTTACAAAAATATATATATCCGCTATATCGTTTTTCTGTGAGGGTTAGGGTTAGAACTTAACATGTCGAAAATATTTTATCTTGAAAGTATCATGAAATGGTGTAGAGAACCCGTTCAATAGAAAAGGCAATAGGAGCAAGGAACGGAAAAAACTTATGATAAATATTAAAAGTGATGGAGGGACAGGTGAAGTAAAAAAAAATATTATTGTTATTCTTGTAAAAGATTTTATTTATATTTCAAACACAATTTTCTATGTACATTACATTGTAAAAATATTCATTTTTGTCTTATTATTTATGGATTCATTTATTGTTATAGGCAACACTTATAAAACATAGTATAGAAAAATCATACTTTATGAAAATTATTATGAAAAAATAGACAATTTCTATAATTTAAACAATAAGTACAGTGTAATTATGCACTCAAAACAGATGCACGATAATTCAGCTATAAATATCAAAATAATCAACAACTTCATTAAATGGCATTTGCAGAAATAATTTCTTTTCATAATTTTATAAAAGTGGCAATTAAATTAATTAATTAATAATAAATATAATCGATCAGCCTAATTTCATTGCATTATTTAACAGAACTAGTGGAACGTAAAGCGCGTATTCACTGGAGATATAAACCTATCTATATAACTAACGTCATTCCAGTCTAACAGGGACATATGTCGAACGAATTTATTGCTTACATGTTGTTGACGTATTTCATTAGGTACCTTGTGCTTGCATAATAAATAATGTAAAAGTTACAGCCGTAAATATACTTCAGTACCTCAGTTGCGCAGTAAAAATAGGCCGAACGATCCTGACGCTCCATGACGATACAAAATAACAAAATATAATATTACAGCGCATCCCGGTTCTATACTACGTACAGACTTAAAATGTATATGTATGTATGCATATAATCACACGCCTCCGTCACTATTACGATAGACCCTACGAGGCACGGGAGGGCGACGAGCGGGAAGACTGGGGCACAAGACCGAATAATACTCACGCAGACTCACCGGGCACGACCGCGCGCCGGCTATATATACGGGGCCACGCGGGCGGCCGCGCCCACTATAGAATAGAAATAAAATAGAGCGGTAAAGGGTATCGACAAAAATATCAGATCGACACCGGAAACGATTACACTATCGCGATCGGTACATGCGCGACGAGAGTTAGACAGTTCGAGTCAGAAACGGAGATCACGTAGAGGGGCAGGGGTCGCGTCGGTATTATTCGGGCTCGAGGGCGGAGCCCTAGCGGCGGGGCCCCCAGGCAGCGGGCGCGGCCTGTGGTGGCGGCGCGGCGCGCGGCGCTCCCGGCATGGTGGGGAACTCGTGCGTGGACGCCGTGTCGGGCGCGCGCTGCTCCCACGGCCCGCCTTTCACCACAAAGCCGGCCGCGGGCGCCGCGCCGGCCGCCGTAGCCGCGCTGGCAGCGCTCGGCTCGCCGCTCAGGTCGCTGAAGTCACCCAACGACGGTGCCGCCGGCCGCGTGTAGCGGTCCGCTACGTCTTGCAGCTGGGGAAACGAACGATCGGTTACTTACTAGATAACATGAAATATACTGAACTAACACATTACTCCAATCGAATGCCTATTCGTAATATACATACAAAACTTTGTTGAAATAATAGCTATCCCTGTTTCTTGACATCTCACCGTGCTTAGGAAGGCACGTTAAGCCGTTGGTCACGGTCACTACTTACTGATGTAAGTAAGTAGTCGTTACATGAGCCATGTTAGAGGCCTTTGGCGGCTCAATAATAACCCTGACACCAGGGTTGATGAGGTTGGTAATTCACCTCACAACCCACGCGATAGAAGAAGACCGTTTCTTGCGCTTGCGCTGTTTCTTGACATATAACCACGTGGCGTATTTTGAATTCGTTCCTGACCTACTAAAGAATCCTTTTGTTTTAATTTCACACTTTCACTTTAAATGTTTGTTGACAACTTACGTATTCCTCAGCGAGATTGAGAAGATGATCCTTAGCGTCGAGCACGTTATCTTCTTCACCGGCGATGACGACGATGCTGTCGTCACTGGACTTGGGGAAGCGGATGTCCACTTTAAATTCGTCCATGATGCGCCGGATGTTCTTGCCGCGCTGTCCGATCAGCCGCCTGTGCACCCGCGGGTCGATGTCCACCTCCTCGCGGTACTGGTTGTCCTGGAAATAAACGGGCATTGATAAATTACCTAGTTGAATTTAGTGTGTCACCAGTTTAGACATATACAATAATAATATGCAAATTGTGTCCAGTTTTGGGTGTAAACTGCCAAGACAAGGGAAACTCATTGAGTTTCTTGTCTCGTTTTGTCAACCGAATAATTATGTCCATAGTAACTGCGGTATTTATACCGGGAGAATTGGAATGTTCGAGTTTGGATGCATCTTTTTACCGCTTACCGTCCCAGAACGCCCCAGTATTACCTAAGTACTTGCGTAACTTATTCGTACGTCTGAACCGCTATAATTATATAGTATGTTCCAGTATCCCAATCCGCAGTGGAGCAGAGTGGTGGAGTATGGTTCACATCCCCTCCGGTTGAGGGGCGGGCCTGTTGCCAGCAGCGAGACATGTATATTAATCTTATGTTTTGAACAAGTATATAATCCACTAGTTAGTCACTGTGGTACACCAGCTTGCTTCTCAAATGGGGAGCACCAGTTCGAGGCCGGAGTTGCACCAATAAACAGTTATAAATTTATCTTAAGTGCAGTTTTCATTTGGCTCGATTAATATAGACGGCGATACAACAGAAAGCACAGTGAGGTGTAGTTTATCTTGCGATGGATGTACCTCTGCCTACCCAAATTGGGATGTAGTCGTGAGCTTATGTTGTTGTATAAAGCACTTACGAGTTGATGCACGATAGCCATGATAGCTTCCTTGGCCTGGTGGGCCTTGTCCTCATAACCTTGGATGGTGATGATGTCGTCATCAGGCTCGCCTCGTTTCGGCAGGTTGATTTGTACTCCGTAGTCGGTGCGGATCTTTGTGATGACCGTACCGCCCTTGCCGATCACAAGTGGATGGTATTCAGGGTCTACTCTGAATTTCAGTTCGAATGACCTGGGTGACAAGAGTAAAAGAATAATAAAAATCGGTCCATGATTGACGCAGAAATCGGTCGACATAAAAAGAAAAAAAAAAATAAGTCGATAATAGAACCTCATACTTTTTGGGATTCGGGTAAAAAAGGTAATAATTCGTATTGAACTCTTTCTTATTTGCTAATTGAAAACATACCTGAGAAGTCTATCTTCTTTTTCCTTCTCCATATCGACAATCCGCTCAGCAAGCGCTTGTTTTGCTTTTTCTACATTGGCAGGAGTACCCGTGACCTAGACAAAAAAAAAAGAATTGCGATATCGTGTACTGAACGACAAATAGTGTTTTTTGAAATGTAATCAATACAATAGTCAATAGGTATACTTGAAATCTCTGTTCGAGTCCTCAACTCCAATAAAGGGGGCTTAAAAAGGCTAGATCGAAGCAATTCTACTACAAAAGCAATATTGCAATGTGACATTTCCCCATATAAAAGTAAGTGCGCAATGCAAACAAATGTCAAATAGCAATATTGCTTATTTAGATGAATTGCTTCGATGTGGCCATTTTAACCCCCAAGTTATTTTGACAAATCATATTGAAAAAATAAAAACAATATAGGAAAAATGGTAGTGTGACTAACCTTGACAATATCGCTGGGGTCATCGTTGGGCGGCAGCAGTATGTGGACGTCGTACGTCTGCATGAGCTCACGTCGCTTCTGTCCCGCCAGTAGCCTGTGCAGCTCGTTAGGGACTTCCACGTCGATCGTTATAGGCACCTGCATATTATGTTATACAGGTTGTTAGTGACATCGTAACGAAAACTTTCGAGGGATGATTCAGGCCATGATTCTGAGTTGATATCAAGTGGTATGTACAGTCATGAGCAATATCACGTACCCACTTTAGAACCCTGTCGCACTATCATATGACATTTAATGAGACTTACGGTTTAATTTGGCAAAACAGTTAATGTGACATGGTTTCAAAGTGTATACATATTTAGTAATCGTGACCGTATATCGTAATCGTGACAACAGCCTCCGTGGTCTAGTGGTTAGAGCGTTAGGCTCACGATCTGGAGGTCCGGGTTCGATTCCCGATGGGGACATTGTCGAAATCACTTTGTGAGACTGTCCTTTGTTTGGTAAGGACTTTTCAGGCTTGAATCACCTGATTGTCCGAAAAAGTAAGATGATTCCGTGCTTCGGAGGGCACGTTAAGCCGTTGGTCCCGGCTATTAGCCGTAAAAACACCTCCACCAACCCGCAGTGGAGCAGCATGGTGGAGTATGCTCCATACCCCCTCCGGTTGATTGAGGGGAGGCCTGTGCCCAGCAGTGGGACGTATATAGGCAGTTTATTTATGACCGTATATCATCGCCTTATACTGGAAAACCAAACCACGATAGCGCTTTTTTTATAAGAAATCGATTCTTTCAGGTAATTTCCATCATCATCAATTTAAGAGTCACGCTCTTGTCGGTGTAGCATTTTCCATTCCAGTCTATCAAAGGCCAATTCCTAGGTATTTTTTTAATTTCTAGTTTTACCTGGATTGACACTAGCTTGTCTATTGCGAGGTTTTGTTAACAAAAATCACATCCGAATGTTATTTTTCAAAAAAGCGCTTACGTGGTTTTCACTATAAGGCGACGGTAAGGACGAAGTCACGATGTATATTGGGACTGAGTAAGTAAACAGACTTTGCTGATATATAACCATCATAGAGAACAATTTATTTATTTAGTTTTTATGCTATTGATAGCAACCAGTTTTTTTTTTATATATTTATAGTATTTTTCACGAGCATTAACACTTTTTAGGAATATTCATTAAAATCAGTTTATAACTGCGCTTCCACTCGCCGATCTACTGAAGGCGGTTCTATGGAACTGAAGACGCACAGCTTAAGACATTACAGAACCATACTCTTACGTTTAGTAAAAATAAAGGGTAAATTACCTGTTCAAGTAAAGCTTTCTTAGCACCCTCGCAGTTCTCGGGGCGGCCGGTGATTCTGATGATATCGTTGGGTCCAGGCTCCGCGCCCTCTTCGCTGGTCTTCAGCGGAATGTCGGCGGCTTCGTTCGTGTCTCTTTCAGGGAATTTGATCTGGACGTCGAACTCTGCGGTAATATCCTTGACCTTAGCGCCGCGCGCACCCATCACGGTGCGATGGTGGCGTTGAGCGATCACGCATTCGACTGTTACCTGTTGACAATAACAACTAATTATTTTCCAGTTTGTTGTGTTACGGTTGTTATGTTATTAGCTCTCTGAAAAGCGTCAATATGTCAACGAGCTTATTTCGAGAAGCTTTGAAAGAATGTATTCTGAAGAAGTAAGTGAGGCAATTGTCAAGTAAAATCCTTAGTAAAGTACCATACAAGTTCAGACAATACAACACAATAGCTTCTATTATTATGTTTACACGGAAGTGAAGGGAAGTAAAAAATAATTCTCCACTTATTCAGACTAATTAAAACTCCTTTTCCATATTAATATTTTCTGGATTATAAACTGAAATAATAAGTAAAAACTAACCTTAGCTTCAAGATCTTCGATTATTTCATTGATGCGGATTTTCGCGGCTTCGATGCATTCCTTGGGTCCTTTGAGGACGACACGGTCGCTGTTGACGCCTTGTCGCGGGAAGGAGATCTGTACGCCGCCGCAGTCGTCCGCGATGCGGCGTAGGACTTCGCCCCGACGGGCTACGAAGTGCCTGTGGTGGCGCGCGGGGACGGACATCTCGCCTTCAGAGACGTTGCTGATCTCAGCCACTGCCGTTTCGAGCTGCTTGCGTGCCGCTTCCACTTGCTCCTCGCGACCTGGAGTTATTAGATAAAGTTCCTTGGTTACATTGTAAATAAAAAAGAACATAATAGTGCTTTAAGTTCTTCGACCACTTTATTTACTACAGCCATTATACAGTATATTATATAAAGTATGATTATCATTTTCATAGGACTCTTAGTGGGGCTACAACTGCTGTAAGTTGTAATCAGGTCGGTTGTCGTTAAATATTACAACAGGTAAACTCACCAATGATGTAAATGGAGTCTTTGTCTTCATCCTTCTCAGTGGGGAAGATGATGCGCGCGCCAGTCTGCTCGCGGATCTTCTTAATGTTAGCACCATTCTTGCCGATGAGGAACTTGTGGTGTTCCGGCTTGGCCCGCACCGTTGCCGTGTGCGACGTGAGCTCCCGCTCCGTGGCGTGCGCCAGCAGTTGCTGCTTGGCCTTCTCCACGTCCTCCACGGGGCCCTTGATGACCACCTTGTCGCTGTCGCTGTCCGCCGCCGGGAACTTTATCAGCACGCCCCCGCATTCCTCCATAATGGAATGAATCAACTTTCCACCCGCCCCGATCAAAGAATTGTAATATTTGGGCGCGATCGTCACTTCCTCGGTGACTATGTTCGCCTTTTCGTTGTGTATCTGCTGTATCCTCTTGACCGCCTCCTGCACGTTCTCGCGCTTGCCTCGCACGGTGATGACGTCACTGTCGTCACCCTCAGCCGGCAGGTCGATAACAGTCTGAGTCTCATCCCTAATCCTTCTCAGGTTCGCGCCGCCCTTACCGATAATAAACTTGTGGAATTGCTTAAAGATTGGCACTTCTTGGACGTACGATGACTCGGATATTTCTTTTAATAACTTATGAAGGAATTTCTCGCACTTCTCGATATCTTCCTGGGGTCCCCTCAGTTTGATCGGGCTCCTCTTTTGTCCCTGGTCGGGCAACGTGATGAGCACTCGGTCGAACTTTTCACGTATCTCCTTAATCTTCTCTCCTCGGACACCGATAAGAGATTTGATATACCTGTGGTCGACCATGACCTCTTTGGTCCTTTCATTTTCTAGCTTCATGACCATCTCGCGCAGCTCTCTCTCGGCGTCGGCGACACCTTGATGGCTGCCCTCGATGCGAATTACATTGTTGCCCTCATTTTCAATAATGTTAATAACTACACCAGTCTCAACCTTCAGTCTGTTAACTGTAAGAGAAAAGACAAAAAACATGACTATAGAAGAGTACAAGTAGAGTAAGCATAACTGAGTAGTAAGTTGTAGTATTTCCATGCGATGACCAACCAAATATAACTAAACTTACTGTTAGATCCGTTCTTGCCAATAATATGTTTGAAGAACTTGGGGTCCACGGAGAGCTCCACGTAGGTGAGCGTCGCGAGCAGGTTCTTGACGAAGTCGTCCAGCTCCACCTGCGCACGCTCCACCTCCTCTGGCGGCCCGTCAATCTTCACCTTGTCCTCCGAGTGCGTTATGTCCACGTGCACCTGTGAGTTCAATAATATGTAAATACGTCTTATTGACGTTTTCCTTTTGAAATGATAACTAAAGCAAGAAACCTTCACAGCTTGTCCTTCATTGCGAGTACTAAATTGCGTTCGTTATATCAGCAGATCTACGCGGGATATTGCTATGAAAACTTAAAGACATTGAATGCGCGCTGACAAATTATTAGGTCTAGGACGCGAGCGGCAGCTTGTAGCCATGACATGTAGAGACGCTACCTGCGCGGACGGCCGCCATTTTTGTTTAACCTACGCCGCGGATTTACACATTTTTGGATTATACCCGACGTCTATCCCTGATTTTCGATCTCTCTCTCAATCTCATTCAAATCCGCCCAACGGTACAGGCGTGAAAAGTTAAATTGGTTAGGTTAAATTCGAACGATAAGATTTAAAACAATAGAATCTTAATAATGTAATATACGACAAAGTTATATACTTTACCTTACGTTAACTGTCAATAAAGCACGAGAGAACGTACTCTGCTATTGCGTCAACATAAATGACACCTACATTGTCATAAACCTTCCAAGAAATTACTTAGAACGGAGGTTATGCAGACTTATATTGCACTTGTTTGTATTACAAACTTACAAAACAAACATTATGTCTTCTAAGTATTTACCTTCGAGAAATCTTGAGTAATTTTCTTAATGTTGGAGCCATTCTTTCCGATGATGTATTTATGAATCCAAGTAGGTGCGTCGACGGTCGCGGTCTTCACGGAGTTCGCCTTTTCACAAACTTTCGACAAAGCTGTAACAATATGTTTAGTATTAGTCGAATTATGCAAGGTTTGGTAATCAAGTCTCTTTATTACAGAATTTAATAAGTGTGTCACCATGGCAACTAATACAATGTGTCATATTCCGTACAGCTTCGCAGGTGTATTTAGATCAAACGAGCGACTCATTCATTCATTCTTTTCAAACAAAACATTCTTTCGTGGCTAAAATATAAGAAAGTAATATATAAGAATAAGATTTCCTGATCAAAAAAAAACTTCTAAATACATAAACTTGCACCAACTTGCAGTGAAGCGCCTGTTTCCCACCGGGATAAGCAGACTATCTCATCTTTTTTCAATTCTGTATCTGAATTATATTTCTTTCGATCCTGACATAATTCACTTGATTCCTCCACATGTTATGTAAATGCTACATTATGTATGTACGTACCCAAACCAATTTTGTTGTGGGGTCCATGGAGGGTGATAGTGCCGGTGGGCGAGTCTGGGGGCGGCATCTCGACAGACACTCCAGTCTCCTTCAGGATTTCCTGGATGGTGGTGCCTCGAGCGCCGATCACGTACTTATGCTGGGACTTCGGAACCTCTACACGCACGGTCGAGCATTTCTTCACCTGTTTACAATAACATTTAAAGCATTTTAAGTAGGTGCGTAGACTCCGTAGCAATCACTAGCATAACATTTGGCGAATTTACGATGGTATTAAAACTTTAGAGGGGTCGGCGTGACCGAACTGGAATTACAAGCGGTCTTTTTTTCGCCTTTCAAATCGTGACTTCTAGATAAATACCTACAGAAACTTATGCTCGCAATCCCTAATGGGGCGGGTAGACCCATAAGTAATAATTTCAACTACTTTTGATAAGAAGAAAATGGATATGACCCCCAGATACAATATCAATTCATCGTCAGCTAGTTGATATCTAATAACCTAACCTACTGGTATTAAAAACGCAACCAAACAAGTTTTTTTTATCTTACCATATCCTCATAGATCTGCTCAATCTGCGCCTTGGCAGCCAGCACGCCGTTCTTCTCGCCAGCGATGACAATCTCATCGCTCTGCGTAGACGCGGGCGGGATGTGAATGCGCGCGCCCGTGTCCGCAGTCAGCGCTTGCGCACGCTCGCCGTACGGCCCTTGGATGAACGGGTGGTAGATCTTCGGGATCGTAATACGCTCCAATGCCTTGCGTGACTGGAAAGAAGAAAAGTAAATTGTATTATCGAAAAGATTTATATTGTTTTATTTAGGTTTATTGAATTCCAGTTGCTGGAAATTACGATAAGCTAAAATTACCGTAACAATCCGGCTAGATTGTTCCAATTCAAGCAAAATTGCTTAGCGACTTAAAACGATTTAAAACTCAATAAGTTTACTATGAAATACTAAAAGCCATATGGCGGCCGATGACAATGAGATCATAATGACGTAATCAATAATCATACAAAAGGTAATTTATTTAGAGGTTTCATAAAGCGAGGTATTTGCATTGTAGTTTTGTACTTTATAATATTTAGTGTTAGAGGTTATTGTCCACTAGTAGAAGGTAGCCAGGCTACGACAGCCAATCTACATACTGGGCAGAGACTATATGCAATTGGGTAGTTTCCTAGGTCAAAGATAAATTATGGATTTATTACTAAATAAAGACAGAATTAAAGGTGACAAAAACCTTCCTTTCTTTCTACTTCATTATTTATGAATTTTAGTAAAGAAACTTGTAATAATACGTGTGATATTATGTCACGTTTTTTTATGACGTCACAGGTTGCTTTTTCATACAAATTGCATAATTTCGTGTTTTGACGTTTAGTAAAAAGTAACTGATTTGACTAGTTGGAAAGTTTCCATTACATGCTTTGTCTAGCTCTGGTTTTGCCCCAGTCCAGCTACCTAGCAAGCGTCACCTTTAAGACATTTTCTGTCGGTATATATAGGTGACTTACTTGTTCCTCGGAGCAGACGCGGATCTCATGTTCGGCCTTCTCGATGCCCTCCTTGGTGCCAGTGATGGTGATGGTCTCGTTGTTGTCGTTGATGCCGGGCACGCTGATCTTAGTAGCCGTAACCTTCTCCAGCTCCTTGAGCTTCTGCCCCTGCTTGCCGAGGATCCAGCGGTGGTGCTCCTTGGGAATCGCTACCTGCTTGCTCGCCTAGTAAAATGCAGTTTTGTTAGTAACTTATGGTAAATGTAATTTTGTTTGGGCTGTAACATCGACAGTCTCTACAGAAAGTTTTTTGAACAGAATTATTTTGGCAACCGGTTTCAAAATGGTTACGAATATAAGTGACGCCATGACAGCTCGCGTTGGTTTCATAGCCAATGCCGCCTTGATACCCGGTGTAGACTAGTTCGCAGCCTCAATGGATGTTGTTGTTCAAAACAGACAAGTCCAGTCGGCATCCCGCAGATCTACCAGCAGACAGCACCACTCACACAAATTCGTGTGACCTGTCCCAGATCACCCACGTCAACTGCCCTCGTCAATCTAAAAGTGGCATCTAGCACCTTTCACCTTATAAATTACGTAAATAAAATTCGCAAGATAATTATGTAACAAGCGATACCTGTTGTTGGAAATGAGTCAAAATCTGGCGCCTCGCATCTAGGACGGCGCTGTGCTTTCCGGTGATAAGGAAAGTGAGGCTTCCGTCCTTGCTTGTTGATATCTCGATGTGGGCGCCGGTGTCCTTGGTGATAGCCTGGCAGGTCCTGAGAGACTCGCCCTCGCCGAATGTATTGGCGTTATCCAGCTTTCTCTCTTCATATGGCACGTGGAAAACCTGCGTAACAACAACCCACATTATCGGACATTATGTTACGTGTTGATAACAACAATAACTGTGTAGCTTGATAATGACTGATAAAGATGATGTTTTTAAAACATTTCATGGAATGCTACATCATGTCCGAAAGTAAGTTATAAATACGAAATGGGGATAAAAACTATAAGCTCAAATGTAGGCGGCAGCAGCCAAAATTTAAGAACACTCAAGAGTAGCGACACCTGATGGTTATTATAACTTATCTCTTTGTCGTCTCTTTTATTCGCGCGTACCTGAAAGTGATATTGGTTTGATTTTGCACATTATGAATGTGTGTTGGATTCTAAAACACACTACATGACTATACATTTTATTTGCTGTTAGTACAACACTGGATATCTAGGAATAGCTTTACTATCACGATCTTTTATTTAATTTCCTGTCTTATAAATATTCTCATAAAATAACTTTCAATGGGTACTTTCTGTTAAGTAGAACTGAGATTTTTGAAGCTGTTTAAAGTATTCAGTAATTATTCGTACTATATAACATTAAAATAACTGTTACTATGTAACGAAAGCTGATAACAAAAGTATTCTCATTGGAATACGAAGTGCAACATATTTCATTATCGATAACTTACGTAACGCTTATCAAACGAACACGTGGGGTACACGTCGTACAAAAGTTTGCCATATGTTTATTGAAAGTTTCATATTTCAATATGTAATCGAACTAGAGTAGCGAGAATCTGACGTCGATGCGCTATTTTATTATAGACAATCGGAAGTAACAAATGATAACTTTCTAATATTATTCTACGTACATTTACTATTGTTGCACTTTTAAAAGTAATCCACATTTAGAATTCTGTACCGTATTGCCACGCAAGTATTGAAAGTTTCAAATCATGTTGTGAGCAATGGTTGAACTTTACTTACATTTGACTTGACCTCATTCAAAACATTATCGGCCGCGTTGGTAGAATGCCGCCGATCATTTGTATCAATCAGTAATACTTAAACGTACAAACATAGGTACTGGTATCTTTGACAGTACCTTTCAGGGTAGATAGAGAACATCTTCTATAGTGTGGGTTGTGAGGTGGAATACCAACATCATCAACCCTGATGTCAGGGTTACTATTGAGCCGCTAAAGGCCCCTGACATGGCTCATGTAACGACTACTTACTTACATCAGTAAGTAGTAACCGGGACCAACGGCTTAACGTGCCTTCCGAAGCACGGATCATCTTACTTTCGGACAACACAGATAAAGCACGGCACTTAGTGAAAAAGTAAATATGTACATAAGATCACGCGTCTATTCCCCATTAGGGTAGGCAGACAAAATATAATAACGTAATATTGCGTATTAAGTAAGCGACGAATATTCAGCCCAATGTTGATTTCGCCCGAAATTACTGCAACATGCAAATTCAAGCACAGAGTAATTGGCTTGCCTAACAGCCTATCAACACTTTGCGATGTCTGACATCCATGCCACGCTTTTTCCAAGTTGCAGTACTACATTATCATTCAGGAAATAAGTAGTTTGATATATTTAGTAGGTACCCATCGTAGGCGACAGAGCGGCTCATCACCTATCACGCTGGTCTAACAGAAAGTTTGGTGAGGTGTGGGTACTTAGATCATCTTACGATGGATGTGCCTTTGACATTACGCTGCCCTATTGGGATATAGTCGAGAGCGTAAGTTTTGTGATATATTTAGTGTACATACCTGGGTATGCAGCGAAGAGCCGACACGCAGCTTGCTGACTTGCTGGATGCTGCGCTGCACCGGCGGCTGCGAGTGCGGCAGCGCCGGGAACAGGTCGTCATAGGCGTACCCAGCCGACCCGCTGTTCTCATAGCCCACGTTGTTCATATTGTTCATTTCCTCCCCGTGCACGGGCATTTCGGAATGAACCGGCAACATGTCTCCGACCATCATGGATTGCTGATGCATCATTTTCGTCCCCTCCAGCAGTCCTTTTTCGCGCCGAGTCGTTACAGTACTAAGTAGAAGATTAATTCCATCATTACAATAAAGTTGAGTAAATGAATAATTTGCATCACATGTTTGGACAGCTGTATCAACTGTCTGCTTTTACTCAACAATTGGTAGAATTTTATTTCAGGGTCACATGCCATAAAATGGGCAATATAGTTCATATAGATGTCGAGGAAAAAATTTACAAAATAAATAACTAAATCTAATAATAAAATGTTATGTAGATAGTTATTTATCAATCTTGATAAATGCTTAATTAATAATCACACACATCATTCATAAGACATGCCTATTTCCCTATCAGTGTAAGCAGCGCTACACATTATCAAAAGCTAGCCACCACATAACATAATAATTACCATAACATATTTAATTCATTAATATGTGATTAATACACAATATCATCCTATGATATCCTTGTATAGACAAGTATTACAAATATTATAACCTGACCAGGATTATAAAAACCTTGATGTAATCCACATTCGTGTTTTTCAATATGCAATACTAAGTATATAGTCATGCCTATCTGAATTGGTTTGTTGTTTAATATTTTCTTTACTACATGTCTTTTAAGGGAAATAAATAAACTCAAGCTTGTAAAACCTAATGGGGTTGGCAGAGCCATATGTAACCAGTAAACTTGCAGCCATTTATGAAGTTCTCAAATGGCCCACTTTTGATTAAAAATAAAGTAAAACAAAACCATGTTTAATTTTTATATTTTATCCATAACTCAAATCAGCATCTAAACATTAAATCTTCTTTGAGAGTTGCAAGAAAACTGTAGATAGGAGTTTGAGTTTAAATTTTTTAATAAGAGATAAGTCTCCATGGACAATATGGACATAGAACAGTGTATGAATTTAAAATAAATGTGTGTTTGTTGCTAATTTCTGCTTACATCATTTTTAAAGTATGCTCTAGTGGGTAAAATTAAAGAAAAATATAATTAAGATATCCCAAACATAATATATGATCTGCCAAATAACAACAAATTGCACTTAGAATTACAAGCATGATCCATCAAACACAATTATTAGTAATAAATCACCTAATAAAGAATATCATTAAGTTAACACGTTTCTTTTAAGATGTCAAACTGTACCCACAGAATAGATATCTACATTACTAATTAAATTACTTATAGCCACAGTGATTATGCTTATCAACACTAGAAGAAAACAGAAGTTATGAATGTGGCTAACATAAAGTATTTACTTTTCCTTTTATTTTACCAGCTCTAATAGGATGTCTAACGTTTTAAATACAGTAAATGATAAAATAGGAGTCATGTACATAAAATTGCATTATATATTTCGCTATAGATAAATAAATAGGAAAAATATATTGGATAACAGGTTGGTAAATGTAAGACTTCTAAAAACCTTTTAAATTGATATATTTAAGCAGAAAAGACATGCTCCAGTAATGAAATATCAGAATTCATTAGAAAATCTACTCGATATCTCACAAAAAGTGTATGCAATGTGCAATGATAGGGGCATTGACATTTGTGCCCTTATTCAAAAATATCTGATACTTTAACACAAAAAGAAAGTACGAGGGTCATTAGCTATGGCAATGGCGCATCAACACTGTAATATATTTTATTTTTTGCAAATCGGCATCCCGAATTTTGATAATACGTGTCACCTTCTACCAACACATTTGACGTGGAACTTGCCTCTACAAAATACAAGAACACTCACCGTATGTACTGTAGCCAATCAACCTGAATGTCTAGCCTTTAGACGCCAGGATCGGTTATTCTCTCTCCTGAATAAAATGAATAGCCGTATTACTAATAAATTATGAATAAAACAATGAAATATTTAATTTTTATTCACTGTACACACGTACCCAATGCAGCCGCGAGGAGAAAGATGTCTGTCTGTCAACAGATAAAATAATGAAGCTATAATGGAACGAATGAGAAAGATATAGACGTGATAACTACATACTAAGGAACGAAAGAGATGGACAATGTGAGACGTGTTCAGTGGCCACAGACATCAAAATCTGATGACTGACAGCGGGATAGCTTATTACATTATGTGCAAGTGCAACAAGGACCGAAGTCGCCACGTTCACTCTGGCAAAAAACCTAGTTTCCAAAACGTAAAAAAGACACTTCCTTTGTCTATGATTTTGTCTATGGAGTCTTAGCTAGCCCCTACCGTTTATTAGAAAGTCATATTGATCTCGCTCGGCGCTCTCGTATTCAAAATGGTCAAAAGTTCTTGAAATGTAATTTTCTTGTAGATCTATATAACAAATACAACTAATTGTATATTTGTAATGTGACTAATGTGTTTAATTTTAAATGATAGAACATTGTTAGAACCGAATCGATGATGGTGCAATAAGTTAGTGAGTGTAAAGCGAGTGAGTTTAAATCTATCTTTCGTAGTAGTGATTTGTACCGACGGGGAGAGTCGGAGTTGTTGTGTGTCGATTTTCAAGAAATATTAGTAAATTGGATTGCAAAATTGCCTTTCTTGAGAGTTTTGTGTACATGACAGCTAAATAATGGATAAAATACCTAGGACGCACGAAGGTATACCTATTTAATTTGTATTTTGTAATAAATAGATGCCAGCCATTTTATGAACAACTTACAAAATATTGTGTCAAAACGTTGAATATTTCTCCATACATTCGGTTTTCCACAATTTTCTTGTTATATTTATTTCATTGTTGATCTAAAATTGTCTAACCTTGTCATATTTGCGCCTAACTAAACCATATCAATGTTTGGTTATGTTCCAACACGATGCCAGTACCTACATTTAACATTTGTTTACAGCAATTGAAGCCCAAATAAGGGAGATTCAGTCAAAGAAAAATGAGCTACCAGAAAATGGCGCCAATAATAAAGGTGTCTCGCTTGGGGATGCGTCCTACTACGATAGTGATATTTATGACAATGCTGGGCAAGGCGGCAAATCGCGGTATGATGGCTATGTAACGTCCATTGCTGCTAACGACGAGGTAGAAGATGAAGATGTCGAGAATGTGCCTATTTCTCAGAAGAGACCTGGATATACAGCACCAGCCTCACTACTCAATGATATTGCACAGGTAACTGCAACCTACATAAACACATAAAAGTTTTATCAGCTCATAATATAGTTGCACCCATATAAATTCACTATAATTATTTTTATTTTATGTATTTTATATAGGCCATACAAGATTATAAAGCAGTTAAGGCACATATCAATACTATGCATTTTGTGAAAATCCTTTTATTATACAATTTAATTTATTTTTCAGAGTGACAAGGATTATGACCCCTTCGCAGATAAAAGGAGGCCAACCATCGCAGATAGAGAAGATGATTATCGTCAAAAGAGGCGCAGGTTAATTATATCACCACCTCGTATGGACCCTTTTGCTGAAGGTATGTGATAGTTTTTTGCATTTTTTTGTTTCTGTTTATATTATACTTTTATGAATAAACTAGTTTTCTGTTAAATATACCCATTATAAGCGAAGGTAGTCATAGAATATGGATTCAAATTTGCTTATGTGTTATTGGTATAAAATACAATACAATAAAATAGAATACAAAGTTATTGATACATTACAAAGTAGTTCAGTTTAACTTTACACCAGACCTGAAACCAGGGTTGATGAGGTTGGTACTCCACCTCACAACCCACATGATAGAAGTTTTAACTTTTATATTAACATTTCATATGTCTCCAGGTGGCAAGACACCAGATGTTGGATCCAGGACATACACAGAAATTATGAAAGAGCAATATCTCCGTGCAGAGGAAACTGAAGTAAGTATAGATTATTTGAAATTTCTATTTTTGAATTATATTTTTATAAGACTGTATTTTCATTATTATGTTGCAGCAGCATAATAATGTTAATAATGTTTGCTAACACAAATAATGTTTTACTAAACTTTCAATGTTTGAGCAAATAGGCTTTTTATAATAAAAGTGATAATGTCCAAATTAACAATTATAAAACTAACTACTATTCGGCCCTAATTTTTTTACACAAAAATAAATTTAACATTTTATTTCAGCTAAGAAAAAAACTTCTAGAAAAAGCAAGGGAGGGTACTTTGAAGCCAGTGGCACAATCTAATGGAGAAGCAGCCAAACCAGCTCAGAAGCGCAAGGGACGCTGGGATCAGAGCTCTGATGAGACACCGGTTGCTAAGAAGGTTGTTTCATCCACACCTAGCTCTCAAGCTACACCTTCCTGGGATCAAGAGGTATGATTCTTTATTACTTATTTCATTTGCAATGAATAGGAGTAACATTCTTCACTGCTATTGATTAAAAGAAAATTACATATTGACTTAAATTGAGTACAGACTACAGAGGCAGATATAATGAAAATTCCAAGTGTTAATAAAGTTTGTTCATTCAGTTGTAGCATTAAAGTTAATAGTAGCATAACAGTCAATTGAATGTTATATAATTATGATAAATAAACTGTAAATTCCAAAATCCTTTAACAAATTATTGCAACAGTTGATATTAGCTGACATAAAGAAGGTACACACTGCAGTATAAATATCTAAAATGAAATAAATTATTTGTTTAGAGAGGTGCTTGGGAAGAAACCCCAGGGGCGGGCGCTCGCGGTGGTGAGACCCCGGGTGCTACGCCCTCCGCCCGCGTGTGGGACGCCACCCCCGGACACCTCACGCCTGGACATGCCACGCCCGGTCGGGAGACTCCGGCGCAACACACCTCCAGGCGAAACCGTTGGGATGAGACACCAAAGACAGATAGGGGTAAGTTAAACAGAGACCTTTGTATGGATAACAAACTGAACCTACCTATGGAGACCTATGGAGAGAATATGAACTGGTTGAAAGAATAAGTCGTTACATAATCCCTATTAAATGAGGTAAGCTATGTCACAAACAAACAGTAGACAACTTTCAGCCACTTTTGATACAAAGTCTTCAGATGGATATGGCGTTCATACTCATGCTGACAGATAATCAGCTATATAATGGTCCATCTTGTTAGAAAGGCCGCAACATCGACACCCTACCGGGATTTTTAAGTAGCTGGAACAGCATAGAAGCAATGAGTCAGAATAAGTTTTTAAAATTGAATAATTGTTTCAGAAACCCCTGGCCACAACAGCGGGTGGGCGGAGACCCCTCGCACGGACCGCGGCGCCGGCGTGGACACGATCCAGGAAACGCCGACGCCGGGCACCAAGCGGCGCTCGCGCTGGGACGAGACGCCCGGCGCTACGCCCGCCGCCGCTACGCCCACGCCCTCGCACGCCACGCCTTCGCACGCGACGCCCTCACACGCCACGCCCTCGCATGCCACCCCTACGCCGCATACGCCTGTTTTCACACCAGGAGGGGTAAGTTGATTATTTTTGTTAAAATTACTTTAGATTTTTTTTTGCACAATTATTTAAAATCCTTTCTCATACAAAACTTCAATTCAAACTTAGGTGCTCACTTCTTCTATCGTGTGGGCTATGAGGTGGAGTACCAACCTCATCAACCCTGGTGTCAGGGTTATTATTGAGCCACCAAATACCCCTGACATGGCTCATGTAACGACTACTTACTTATATCAGTAAGTAGTAACCAGGACCAACGGGTTTACGTGCCTTCCGAAGCACGGATCATCTTACTTTCGGGCAATCAGGTGATCAGCCTGTAATGTCCTGACCAAACTAGGGACCACAAAGTAATTTATGTGGTATGCCCCCACCTGGAATCGAACCCAGGACCTCCGGATCGTGAGCCCAACGCTTAACCGCTGGACCACGGAGGTCGTTAGGTGCTCACTGCTTAACAAGACAATTTATAAACATTAATTTTATTTTAGTCTACACCGGTGGGAGTGAAAGCCATGGGTATGGCGACGCCGACGCCCGGGCACATCGCCGCCATGACGCCGGAGCAGCTGCAAGCTTACCGCTGGGAGAAGGAAATAGACGAGCGCAACAGACCTTACACCGATGAAGAACTTGATGCCATGTTCCCTGCTGGGTACAAGGTTTTGCCTCCCCCGGCCGGTACGTATCATTTAATTTAAAATCCAATTCCAAATAAGTACTATGTTCTTTTATTTTTTTCGTAAGTCTAAATATTTAAGGAACAAATACGGAAAACACCATAGTTATTAATCTCAACTTTAGTTTCAGGACACATGTATTAAACAAAGACAACCGCATGTGGAAAACCACCGTCTCGTAATGAAATATTACATGATACATGTGTTGTTGAATAGAGAGAATACCCATTTTAATACTCAATTTTTCTTTCAGATGAATGATGACAGTCTTTACAGTCTCATGCCGTTGGATAGACTTCCAGTTTTATGCTTTAACTCCTCAGTTGCTGCTTGTGTACTTAAGATTATGATGGAGCATGCTTGTTCTTTATCGTCGTGAGACTGTAATCCAGTTATTGACTATTGATATTGTTGCCCAGGTTACGTTCCGATTCGGACGCCCGCTCGTAAGCTGACCGCAACGCCTACACCGTTGGCTGGTACCCCAATCGGCTTTTTCATGCAGACGGAGGAAATGGGAGGGTCCGCGGCTGCGGCGGCGCGGCTCCTCGACCCGCAGCCCAAGGGTAGCCAGCAGCTGCCATTCATGAAGCCAGAAGACGCACAGTACTTTGATAAACTGCTTATTGACGTCGATGAAGACACCCTCTCTCCCGAGGAACTCAAAGAGAGGAAAATTATGAAACTGTTGCTCAAAATTAAGGTAAGATTATTCCTCACATATTACGGATATACAGGTTGTGAGAAGCTGCTGTAGTTTTAGGGGCATGAGACATTCGTTATGTAAAAAAATATGTTTAACTATGTTACCTACTGAATAAAGATATTTTTGAATTTGAATTATTAAACTATATGTCTTACAAATTTCGTCGAGCCATCATCATCATACTGATACTGTCTAGGAGGCAAAGTTTTTCACGACTGTATAAGCCAATGTGACAGCGTCAACACCTACCACACGCTCTGCAGATGTAGTCAATGGCAGGAGGTCGTGCCACTTTCGTGTCGCCTGGCCCTTTTCTTTCATCGAGTTGATTAAAGAAAACTCGTGTGTATTTATTAACGTTTTTTTATTATGAGTAAAGTGACACGCCTGTAATCTATACCACTTTATTAATCACATTTTCAGAACGGAACTCCTCCGATGTGCAAGGCGGCGCTCCGTCAGATCACGGACAAGGCGCGCGAGTTCGGGGCGGGGCCGCTCTTCAACCAAATCCTGCCACTGCTCATGAGCCCCACACTCGAAGATCAAGAACGTCACTTGCTCGTCAAAGTTATCGACAGGATTCTCTATAAACTGGACGATTTAGTACGGCCTTACGTGCACAAAGTAAGTGGGAAAGTTATCCTTTTGTAATGATTATGCAGGAGGTTATAATTGTGTTTTCGTCAAAAATAACTGCCATCTTTTATCTTGACTCTGCTTCTCTCATTGATGTAATGTTTTCTTTTTGTTCTCGGATACTTTATCTTTTTTTTACTTGACTTATTGTAGATTTGCCGCAGATGGCATTAACTACTTGGCCGGAAAACTTTATTATCTGAACATTTAACCAATATACCATCTAGAATGTGTTTCCGGTCTTCTGATTCTGGTAATGAATCTCTTTTAGAGCCCACCTTTTGTATTTTCTTTTTTTATATTGTTAATTTTGGTAATCTGCGTGAGGTCTTGCGCCACCTAAATATTTTGCTAAGGCCGCCACTGATATGTATTATACAGTTTCTTATGCTTCATAGCCCCTCTGGTTTTTTAAACGAGGCCTGTGCCCAGCAGTGGGACGACATTCTAAAACATGTGTCTATCGTACAGATTCTGGTGGTGATCGAGCCTTTACTCATCGACGAAGACTACTACGCCCGCGTGGAGGGTCGCGAGATTATCTCCAACCTAGCGAAGGCGGCCGGCCTGGCCACTATGATCTCCACGATGAGGCCCGACATCGACAACATCGACGAATACGTCAGAAACACCACCGCCAGGGCCTTTGCTGTCGTCGCCTCTGCTTTAGGTAACTGTTCACTTATTTATGCGAAGTTCACGCGTGTAATATTGGCCCCGATTCCTGCAAACACCGCCTAATTTTATTTTAAGTTATATCCGTCATTTTCATATCCGTCGAAAAGGAAAGGGACGGATGATTCACAGCTCTTAATTTTAGGAAGAATGAGTAAATGAATGTGTCGGGTTATTGACTGATTTAAAATTTTTAGACGGTTGGTTTAGATTTGTGCTTAAAATTGACGTGTGTTCCATAAATTTTATGCTTGTCGATTACCCGTCCCTTTCCTTTTCGGCGGATAAGAAAATGACAGATATAACTTAAAATAAAATTAGATGGTATTTACAGGAATTAGCACCATTGACTGGCGTAAGACATGTATTCTTCTTCTAATCCTTTTATCCCCTGTTGGGATTTAGGGCTCGAATACCAGATTTCCACTCCTCACGATCTTTTGCAGCCTCTGTAACTTGCTCCCAGCACTGACTTTTTTGCTTGCAGACATATCCCCAATATATGTCTGTTTAATTATATGATGAACTGTCTTTAACACAAGTTCTTCATAAAGTGACCTACTCGTTTTATATATTTTTGTCTTTAAATGAAGATGATATGATCTTGTTACGACGTAATCTATTAGTTTTATTGTTGATACATCACCAGCCCATTAACGTCCCCACTGCTGGGGCACGGGCCTTCCCTATGGATGGATAGGGAGATCGGGCCTTAAACCACCACGGATTGGTGGTTATTAACGACTGCTAATTCAAATTCAAATTCAAAAATATCTTTATTCAGTAGGTAACATAGTTACACTTTGAATCGTCAATTTTTACATAACGAACGTCTCATCCGCCTAAAACTACTGCAGCCGGGACCAACGGCTTTACGTGCCTTCCGAAGCACGGAGGAGCTCGAGATGAAAACTTTTTTTTTTTTTGTGGTCACCCATCCTATGACCGGCCTTTGCGAAAGTTGCTTTACTTCAACAATCGTAGACCGAGCGCGTTTACCGCTGCGCCACCGAGCTCCTCTTTGATGATAATCTTGAATTAAATGAAAAGAACGTTTAAATAATTTAACTTACAATGAAAGAAGAAACAATTTCCGCATCGCCGATATTCCTACTTTAGCTGATTATATTTTATACATCAATACTAAGAATAATAATGATTCCAGGTATACCATCACTCCTGCCGTTCTTGAAGGCCGTGTGCCGTTCGAAGAAGTCTTGGCAGGCGCGACACACCGGCATCAAGATCGTGCAACAGATTGCCATCCTGATGGGGTGCGCCATCCTCCCGCATCTCAAGTCCTTGGTTGAGATCATTGAACACGGTGAGTATACTTTGGCTACAGATTTCTTCTTGAATAGAACGATCGGTGAATGGAAATAAACATGGATTCTTGTGGCTCAAAAATGACAGAACGAAAATTCCTGGCCTTTATTGCTGTGGTATAAATCGGCGCGCGCCACTTGTCACTTACCAGTATGTCAATTTATTCACCGAATATGATAACTTTGCTATTCCGCGTAAGGCAGGCCAAACATCGTTAACGAAAGTCTAAGGGCGGTATAAATAACCCTCAAGACCATATCAATGTGACAGTTCTTATATAAAAACGGACTTGGGATTGATCCTGACGGCAGTCTCAGCTGAGATTAGTTTATTAATACCACCCTAAACTAAATGTCATTCACTTCAATATACTGATTGACTGACGATGACGATCTTTCTGAAAGTTATTTTATTCACATTCCTATGTTAAAAATAATGCATGCTCCCTCCATTCAAGAAAAGAACTGTGTTCAGTGAAGGATTTTTTTTATGTAACTTGTTGCATCTCTTTTCTCGGCTACAGTTTCTAATTAATCTATTCCTTCACAGGTCTCGTTGACGAACAGCAGAAAGTCCGTACGATCACTGCTTTGGCCAGCGCCGCTCTCGCCGAAGCCGCCACCCCTTACGGTATCGAGTCATTCGACTCTGTGCTCAAGCCGTTGTGGAAGGGTATCCGCACGCACCGTGGTAAAGGTCTCGCCGCTTTCCTGAAGGCCATTGGCTACCTCATCCCGCTCATGGACGCTGAATACGCCAACTACTACACAAGAGAAGTGATGCTCATTCTCATCCGTGAATTCCAGTCGCCTGACGAGGAAATGAAGAAGATTGTGTTGAAGGTTGGTAAACTGTTTAAGTTCACATTGCTTTTTCTTTATGTGGGTATGTACGTGAATGATTACTTTTTTATTTTAACATTCTACTTTTTATAAACTTACAGCAATTTAAGGATAAGATCAGCAAGTCTTAGTTATTATCTCCAGTTATTATTTTAACAGCTTTCTCAATAAGATATGAGACACTAAATGCATCGCGAACCTCTTAGTAAATAAGAAACTAAAGTAGGTATTCCATGTCTTCCCTTCAATATTAAAACAATTATAATGAATATTAGATAACATTAAAATCTACTCTGACTACTCTGGGCGCCATCCCACTTGCGTCAGACAGAGTACTGCGGGGCGTAAGGCAAGAGGGAAACCGTTTTGTTTTTTTTTTTTGACGTGACTTATTGTAGATTTGCCGCAGATGGCATTAACTACTTGGCCGGACAAATGGGGAGCGCTGAAAGCTCTCACCCGGTACAACGTTTAAGACAACAGGCCTGAGGGTGCCCAGTTGGGCGCGAACCTCGGCCCAGGGCGTCGTCTGAAAGGAAAAATATTTGAAAGAATTAATCGACCCTAGTGGGTCGATAGCGATAAGCGCTGAATGAGGGAAATCGTCGACCACGCCGGCGGGGTCGGTATCGGGGAAACAAGAGGGAAACCACTGCCCTATTTTTCCCTAAAAAAGTAGCATGGAAAATGCTGTACCCACAAGAGCATAGCTCTTAAATTGATGATGAATATTAAAATAATTGTTTGTCCATAGGTAGTGAAGCAGTGTTGCGGCACCGACGGCGTGGAGCCGCAGTACATAATGGACGAGATTCTCCCGCACTTCTTCAAGCACTTCTGGAACCACCGCATGGCGCTCGACCGACGCAACTACCGGCAACTGGTCGACACCACTGTCGAAATTGCTAACAAAGTAAGTAAACGCCCTTCTATTTACTGTGTCACATTAGATTATTGTTTTAGCCAAAATTTCATTTCGTGATATCACATAAGAATCTGTAAAAACTGAAGAGGATGTTTATAAAACTAACTATAGGATTGTCTGACGAACAGAACATTTTTTTAAAGAAGCCTATAGTATCCAACAGTCGCTCAGTCGTGTGACTTGGTGAGGTGTGGGTACTTAGTTCATCTTGCGATTGCTGTATCTCTGACTACCCCAAGCTTATGCTTAAAATAACTAAAAGAACCACAGTTCTACTTGAAATAAAAATTAGTTAGTAGTAGAATACTTACGAGAGATTCTTATACTTTTCGCTCGCTGATAAACCGCACAGGGCCTTAGTTACTGAGGACAATTCGTATGTCTTATTAAATAACATACCTTTGTCTTTCTCCTACCCAGGTTGGAGCGTCAGAGATCATAAACAGAATCGTAGATGACCTGAAGGACGACAATGAGCAATACAGAAAGATGGTGATGGAGTCCATCGAGAAGATCCTCGCGAACCTGGGCGCCGCTGACATCGACTCCAAGCTTGAAGAAGCACTTATTGACGGCATACTCTATGCATTCCAAGAACAGACCACTGAGGTAAGTTTTATTTGCTTGAAGCAGAAGATTCATATCATCGTATATAACAATATTTTCTGACCTAAAGAGTCCATCATATACTTGAATTCCAACTCTTAATAAAATTTTAGCGACTTTTTACCTAACAACTAAATAAAGTGAATTATAGATAGCGGGTGAGCAGAGTTATGGGCAGACTTGCAAACTGTTCAGAAACTGGATCATCGCGTTAGCAATGCGGTCTAAGCCAGATATTTTTCCCATTATTAGGAGAACTATTCGTGTATTCAGCCATTTATCATCCAAATCTGTTTTTAATACACTCACGAGACATTAAATGATGTAATATCAAACGTAATTACATGTGACTAAGAATTAATGTTATATTCAGGATGTGGTGATGCTGAACGGGTTCGGTACGATAGTGAACCAGCTCGGGAAGCGTGTGAAGCCGTACCTGCCTCAGATCTGCGGTATCATCCTGTGGCGCATGAACAACAAGTCGGCAAAGGTGCGCCAGCAGGCCGCCGACCTCATCTCCCGCATCGCCGTCGTCATGAAGACTTGCCAGGAGGTAATATAACAGCATTTGACATTGAAATGAGAGAGGAATACATAATAGTGCCGATTCGGATAATCACCAACTTAATTTGGACTTAACAGGACTGGAACTAGCTCTGTCTCTTTCTTACTCTTCTTGGAAGTGAAGGACGGCACTAGTTAAGAGCTGTCGAACTAAAAATAAGTTTTTATCCGCCCGAATTGACTCCTATAAATTACAACATCACAATTAGATAGATAGATAGAATCTTTATTTAGGTTTAAGACGATTCCACCTGTGCCAACTTATTGAATTTTGAATCTAACACAAGATTTTTAGGGTCGACACTTGAAATGAAAAAAACTGAACCTATCAGATCACTCTCATGTTCGTCTATCACGTACCATATTATTTATCTGTTATATTTGTAAGTTTTTGTGTTCTGTGTTCAAACATGTCACGGTTATTCAAATGTGATTGAGTCTATTTGGCTAACAATATAATTATTTTGTCCCCAGGAAAAATTGATGGGGCATTTGGGTGTAGTCTTATACGAGTACTTGGGTGAAGAGTATCCCGAAGTGCTGGGTTCGATTCTTGGAGCTTTGAAGGCGATCGTGAACGTTATCGGCATGACAAAAATGACGCCACCCATCAAAGATCTCTTACCTAGACTGACGCCGATTCTAAAGAACAGGTAACGAATAAAAAGTATATTATAGTAGGACACTACACGGTAGTGTCGTGAGTGTGGTAACACTGCATATAAAAATTTCATTGTTACCATGTGCAGCCTAGTAAGTGCGAGCAAGACAGTTTGTGCACGCTTCAAGTAGTTAATGCCATCTGCGGCAAAACTACAATAAGTCACGTTAAAAAATAAAAAACACAGTCATTTGCCTTCCTGTGTGTTGCTTGTGCTCAGTAGTGGGAAGTATGTTTATAGTCCTACAAACGTACCTAATCTCTATTGGAGTACGCATTCATTTTAATGCGTATGCGAACCGTATAGTGACCAGATACCAATAAGTCATCCAAATAGATATCGTCCATCAGTTCAAGAGGACACAATCTATTAGAAGTATCTAAAGAGAAACAACAAAAGAAAAATAAGTAGTAAGTAATAGACAAATAGTAACACGTTATTTTGATTTCAGGCACGAGAAAGTGCAGGAGAACTGCATCGACCTGGTGGGCCGTATCGCGGACAGAGGTCCGGAGTTCGTCTCCGCCAGGGAGTGGATGAGGATATGTTTCGAACTGCTAGAGCTGCTGAAAGCACACAAGAAGGCCATCAGAAGAGCTACCGTCAACACGTTCGGTTACATCGCCAAAGCTATCGGTCCACACGACGTGTTAGCCACGCTGCTCAACAACTTGAAAGTACAGGAACGACAGAACAGGTAAGCTTTGTTTCTACTAGTGATTAGTTAGTGATTGTCGAACAGCCTCTGTGGTCTAGTGGTTGGAGCGTTAGGCTCACGATCTGGAGATCCGGGTTCGATTCCCGATGGGGACATTGTCGAAATCACTTTGTGAGACTGTCCTTTGTTTGGTAAGGACTGTCAGGCTTGTATCACCTGATTGTCCGAAAAAGTACCAATTTCGACGCTTTTGTAATTCCCTAGAAAAAAATCCTATAAGTTTATATAATATGAATTATTTACATAATTATGTTACCATTCACAGAGTATGTACAACAGTGGCCATCGCTATCGTAGCGGAGACATGCTCGCCCTTCACGGTGTTGCCAGCTCTAATGAACGAGTACAGAGTGCCAGAACTGAACGTGCAGAATGGCGTGCTCAAGTCTCTGTCTTTCCTTTTCGAATATATCGGCGAGATGGGCAAGGATTACATCTACGCCGTGTGCCCGCTGCTAGAAGACGCACTTATGGACAGGTAACTAATCTTTCGTTTGCTTTTACAACTGATTAATCAAAAACGAGTAATTTCGAGGGCTGATCCTTGTCCTTTCTTCTCGATTATTTCCTATAACTTATAAAAAATTCAACAAATAAAATGATAATATATAACGTCTGACTTCACCGGTGGGAAATAAGCGTGATATTATGTATTTATGTATAATATACTTAGGGTGGTATTAGTAAATTAATCTTAGCTGAGACTGCCCTCAAGATCATGCCCAAGTCCGTTTTTATATAAGAACTGTCACATTGATATGGTCTTGAGGATTAGTTTATTTATTTTTAGACGGTTGTTTTAGATTTGTGCTTGAAATTGACGTGTGTTCCATAAATTTTATGCTTGTCGATTACCCGTCCCATTCTTTTTCGGCGGATAAGAAAATGACAGATATAACTTAAAATAAAATTAGATGGTGCTTACAGGAATTAGCACCATTGACATAATCTTGAGGGCAGTCTCAAAGCTGAGATTAGATTATTACACAATAATCTAAAAACCACCCTTAATACCTACCACATATGTAAAACTGAGTTGCAATAAATTATTATTAATATAAAACTTTTTTTACAGAGATTTGGTCCATCGACAAACAGCATGCGCAGCAATAAAGCACATGGCGCTGGGAGTGTTCGGGTTCGGTTGCGAAGACGCGCTGGTGCATCTTCTGAACCACGTGTGGCCGAACATATTCGAGACCTCGCCACATCTGGTGCAAGCCTTCATGGACGCCGTCGAGGGCATGCGCGTCGCACTGGGGCCCATCAAGATACTGCAATATGCTTTACAGGTATGTAGCATGTTTTTTGCATATTAAATGGTTCGTAATGGTTTGTGTCCTCTAACATGATGGACTAATGTTATGGGCGATAGGCTGATCCCTTATCACCATAAGGTTCATCATATCCAGCTTACGCCACCGTATCAACAGTGGCTGCAAGTTGTCTTTGATTGCTTGTGGCTCTGCCCACCCCATTAGGGATTACGGGCGTGAGTTTATGTATGTATGTATGTAAATGGTTCGTAGTCGCACGTGTTTAACCACAAGTGTTTTTAGTGTTGCTACTTTCGGGGCTGTAGATGATAAGAAACGAAACAAAGTACTAACAACTACTTAGTGGAGTCCTCTCAATGTAACGTTTCACTTATTGCCAGGGACAAGCTCGATTTTTTTATAAACCAAAAAATTGCCAGCATCTACTTGTATTAGCTCTATAATAAAAAAAGGTAAATAATAAGTTACGAAGCTCCGGCTTTTTGTCTCCACTAACTAGACATTAGGCAAATAATCTATTCACTAATAAATTATCATTGTGTTTGTTTCAGGGATTGTTCCACCCCGCGAGGAAGGTCCGCGACGTGTACTGGAAGATCTACAACACGCTCTATATCGGCGGACAAGACGCGCTCGTCGCCGGCTACCCGCGGATACAGAACGACCCCAACAACCACTACATTAGATACGAACTAGACTACATGTTGTAAACCTTAGTTATTATTATTATATGTATAGAGTGTCGTAATAGGCTTGTTTTATTTGACGTAAACTGAGCCAGATTAATGAAATCTAAATAGGTGTAGACAAAAGTGAAAGACTATAGTTATATTGCCAATTAAAAAGATAACAAAAGTTCAGTTTTGATTTATGATTTTTATAGTTCTGATCACAGTAAATGCATTTGTTCATTGTCCTATAAGTTCTGTGTTCTGTCTGTATAGAACGGGTTTTAAGAAAAATATATCTATCGCGTGTATCTTTGCCAGAACCATAATCGCTACATCAAAAAGTATTATGATAATCTTATTGCATTCTTGTCTAATGATCCTGAGATCGAATTAACATATTTTTTTTCTAAAATATGATTGTAAAATTTGATCGTACCAAATCAACGTCTATGAACATGAGTTGGTAATAGAAAGTGTTTTGTAATGAAAGATAGACTGGATTATTCATCTCGTTTTTAAAGGCGCTAGATTTTTGGTGCGGTCTTCCTTCACATTCGAAGTCTGTATGCAATTACCAATTAAACTTCTCAATGCAATTTTGATATATTATTTACTTTTCAAGCACAAGCTTACATTTGGTATATCATAAATTCGCTAAAATATGCTTACATACCTATATCTTTAGGGAAACATTTAATACAATGAAACATCCAAAACTCATGACTAGACAAAAATATAGGTAATCGTAAGGAAATAAAGAGGAATGGATTATTTTTCATAATTAAAAGAACTTAAAAAGACGCTAGCACTAAGTCTTCGTTACTCACAGCTTTAAACTTACTAATAATACAATTCGGAAGAAAATATCAGTAAAAAAATATAATACCAACTTACACCTAGAATGACAATAAATTGTCTGCTTATCCAGTTTGAGCTGGCATGCGAATTGTGTGCTAAAGACAAAAAATTGTAGGAAAATTATGATTACTTACTATAGGTATCACATAACAGAATATAACAAGTTTCCAAAGAGTATTCAAATGAGCGAAAATGGAATGTTTCTGAACAAACTATATCGAATTAGGTGCCGTATCGTATTCCTTCACCTTTATGTAACCGTGACTCGGCGATAAGAATTAGTTTTATTGGTCACAAAAGAATGACACATTTATCGACAAATTGTTTCAAGGTGGGAACTAGGAGAACATTCTTTGAGTAATAGTTATTCTTGTGGGCCTTTTGAGTTCTATCTGTACTTTATCGGCATAAATATCTTTACATAGAACAGCCTCTGGCAGTGACGTGAACGAGTGTTACGTTGAGCACCGGTTGCCACGCGATCCCTGTCGGGTTGTCCACCGACACTCCAAGCCTCCTCTGCAGTATGCCGTCCGTGCTTACTGCCCAAACCTCTTGTTCAATACTTGATACATGTTTGAATGTAGTGTCGCAATCTGTAAACGAAAATCTGGACTATAACTTCGTAAATAACATTACGATGTGACTCCCCAACAATTCAACTACAAGCACTTTTTCAAATGTGATTATGATTACTGCCTATGATAGTTACTCATTGGTGCTAATTCTAGTGATGAGAACTTTTAGTTTGACAGCACTATAAATAGTATGGTCCAAGAGGAACATACTCAATAAGTGCAAGAAAGAGATACTACAGCTAATTTTACACCTGTTGAACTGAAATGAAATGAAGTCTTCGCGTCTGCCAGAATTGGCACCATTTTTATTATAATATAAATTGCATAAGCATGAGATATATACAACTACTAAATACTCTGTACGGCTTCCGGCTGTACGGTCACGAGCATTAATATGTATACACTTTGGTACCATGTCACATTAACTTTTTTGACGAATTGAACTGTAAGTCTCACTAAATGTCAAATGTGTTAGTGCGACAGAGTCCTAAAGTGGGTACATTATATTGCTCATGACTGTACGGGGTGTTAGTGATAGCGTACCGAATACTGAAGGGGGTGATTCAGCTCATTATTCTGTGTTAATATCAAGTGGAATGTTTCGTCGCAAAAGTATGGAACTGAAAATAATTAAAAAAACAAAACAAAAAACATTGATTTTGCTACGGAAAATTCCACTTGATATTTACTCAGAATCATGAGCTGAATCATCCTCTTCAGTTTTCGTAAGTGTCACTGGAACCCTGTATAGTTATGAATGCTTGGGTGCTTTCTAATCTGTGTACATATACACATGTGGGACCTATATGTGCTGTGCAGCTATGTATCGTGGCTGACCATGCAAATTGACGTACCTGTATGTTTTTGCTAAAATAATTGGTGTCTTATTGATAGCAAATATATAAATAGCAAAAGGTGCAAATCAGATTCGCCATAAGATTTAGATACGTCAGTTGGCGACATCAGCGACGATATAATAGAACTACTTAATAGTGGGGAACATTTACATAGACCGCAAACTTAGCCAGATTAAAGGGTATCGAAAGACGCAACAGATATTTTAGACAAGACATTTAAGTTATTTGATAATCTTTTTGATTTATACTACAGGAACCACACTGTTTTTAAGTTTATCTACCAAACTTATGAGTTCTAAAAAACGATGCGACTCCGTATACCCTTTCTCAGACTGACCTTGCAAAGCGAGGGCCTTCAACAGCAGCAGAACGTCATTACCTGACAAGTACTTCCAATGTTTTCCATCTTGCTGATATTTGGAAATTTCTGTTCTTACAGCAATGGCACCATTTGAGAGCACGACCCAGGCGGCACAGTCCGTCAACGACACGGCTTTAGCGCCTCCACTTATTTTGTGGCTGAACGGGATACTGCATTTCGGCGCTTCTATCAATTTCCAATTAACACCTCCAGGGTTGGAATTGGTAACTCCTTCTCTGTAGTACAGCTCCCCTTTACGGCCGATTACCCAAATAATGTTGTTGCAGGTGCTTATTGATATTAAGGATTGAGGACTATTCACGTGTTCCCAGTGGACTCCCTGAAATAACATTTTAATAACGTAATTTCTTCAAATACAAGTTACGAGAGTTTTTAAATAACTATCCATGATTTGTCACTACAATAGGTCATATATTACTTCTATACTACATAGTCATTACAGAAATATTGATCAACAGACGAAAAAGTTTGTTGTCTCATTTATTGAACAGGATACATTAGCTACTATTACTACTATTCACAAATTTCTTACCGCGGGTGTCGCTGGGGACGCGCCAGTTCGATATATAGCTTCCCCTCCTAACGTAATAGCCCATACTGTTGTCTCATCGTCACTACCCTACAAAACAAGAAATATGATTAATATTCTTTTTTCAGTCGATACATGGGCATTCTCTACTAAATTGTTGATTAATACTTGTAGTAAAACCATCGAAGGATCAATCTATCAAGGGTTTTACAATTAGTAACACATGTGTACTTGGGTAGCTTACCCATAATGATATATCCAGCAAGGCGGTGCTCCCAGCACGAACCCAAGGGCCTTCAGTGACAATTTGAGCTTTTCTGTACCAACGTCTCCGACGCACGCAGTCTGTGAAGATCTTCTTTCCATGATACGGAGCTGGGAAGTCTGTAGCGTATTGCCAACCATCGCTGTCGACGCCTCCAGGAGTATTGTAGTCAATCATCCATTCTGATATCTGAAAAAATATTTTTTTAGGTATATTATTGTAAACAGCTTAACAAGTTAAATTACTATCAAAAACTATTCACGACAAGGAAATCCGATTAAATTATATGTCCTATTGTGTGTAATATATAAGCAAACCAAATCTTTTCCATATGAATATTTATTAGCAACATATAAACAAACCTACCCAATGCCAATGCCGATTCAGTAATTTCGTGTGTTCCCGTGTTCTCTTGTGTTTGCCAGTGATATCACTCCACATATAACGATCTGTTGGAAGTCCTGTGGAGGTGTAACCAGTCAGCGGATTCCATCGCTGGTTTTCGTAAACACAATATGTTTGAGTATCTGACATCGAATTAATGCCGTCATTGCCACCGACACCTTTGAGCGCCCCGCCGCCCCATCCTCCGGTGTAGACCCAGGCGCGATGGTCATGTGAAATCCCCCAAACCACTCCATTTTGGCAACATTCCACCCTTCGCAAATGTCCTCCCATCAGGCGCCAGTACATATCATCTGGCCCTATGATGGCACTTGTTGTGCTGTACTCCATGCTAAAAAGTTTCAATTGCCCTTTAACTAATACTGATGTTATGCTCTCTGGACTTAATCTGTGCTCATAAAAACAGAAGGTCTTATCATTGACCATTATTCTGAAACCTTGCACATCACATAATATCTTTATAGAAAATTCTTGACCCCGTGCCAGAGGTAGTTCATGGCGCTCTTCTGATCCCCAGCTGCCAAATATCTTTGTGTTGCATACTACAGTATTTTCATCAAATCTCACATTAAAATGTAATGGAATTTCAGTCACTTCTTTCTCTATTTTATGTCTTTGCTTCTTTACTTCTGGGCCTTGCAGATTTATATGGAATCTGTTTACATCGTCAAATAAACTTCCAGTAATTTTTATTGAACTACCAGGTGGAAAATTGTTGTGCAAGTCAGTTTCAAATCCAGATATAATATCTTTTCCGAAAACTTGAAACTCTTTTGTATGACTACCATTTTTGTCAATATTCATTTGTTTAGGCATAGGATCCCAATTAAGTACGTCACCTGATGCAGTTACCACCCAAACAGAATTAGCCGATGGTTTACCA